>NC_092152.1:56596701-56894201 GCF_045791955.1 Oncorhynchus clarkii lewisi
AGTTGATACGTTCTTGTACATACTGCGTATGGTGACTCACATGCACATGCATATCAAGAGGAGGAAGCACTCACTCCTACTCAAATACGACCATGAACAACATATGTGTACTCGACAGCATTGTGTGCACATGTAATGCGGAGGCTCTGAAAGGAGGTCTTGCTTGGGGGGGGGTTGTCAGATTTAAAACACAGATGGAGTTATTAAATGAAGCTGCACCAGTGGTTGGAGGGGGTGTTAGAGAGAGACTTCAAACGCCGCACAGCACATTGGCGCCATTGGCCGATGTGGGCAGCACCGAGTGCAACTACCTGGGCCACGTCACAGTACTGTCAGTTCATAACGCTAAGCCTGTTTGATGAGTAACCTTGCCTCACACCTAAAGATCCCAGAACTAGCACAAAGCTTTAGCTCAGCAGGCTGAATGGTATCGAGTCCAGCCATGACTATGGTTAGTACAGACAATGTAATGGTTCCACTGTTGCACGTGACTGTGTGGTTGACTTTTTCTTTTTGCTCACAGGAGGCGGTTATTAGCACCGTGTCACATTGGCGCACGGTGTCGCTTGTGGCTGCAGTGGCTTTCGTGACGGTCATGGTTTACTGGAGGAAAACACGCTGACGTCTCAGGAAGTGCCCTTGGTGAAATCAAAGTGCTCTTAAAATTTGTACATTTCTCTAGGAACGGGTTAATGTTAAACGGGTTAATATGTTATGTCCTGTGCAGTAGATTTGACTTTGGGGTAATGGTGACATAGTAATCTTGTTTTATATGTTGAAATGATCTGAGAAGGAACAGTTGGTGCCTTTTGGTACAGTACTCCACACTGAGAAAGTATTTATTAGTACCAATGTGAAACTGTATTTTTCTAAAAAATATGTTTCTATTGCTCAAAAAAAGAACCTTGTAACGTGTTTTATTGAACTATGTTTTTTGAGCATTAGAGGTTTTATTGAAGCCCTAATCTTCTATTGATTTGAAATTAAAAGTAAGCCACTACAATTTTTTCACAGCTCTAAATATATATTATTTTGATGTATCTGAATGGAACAAATGTCTTTTAAATTGTGGCAAACATGCACATGTGTTTAATAAAAAATACTTTTGCCAAAGCAATATTGAATTTGTAATTTACTGTGTTTGAACTCCACTTCTCGAGTAAAGTTTAGTTTTGTACCCTGCTTCCTTTATCATTGTTTGGCCAGACCCCTCTTTCACTGTGTTTTATGACAAAAGTTTAGGTTCCTTCTCATTAAGCCTGAAATAATTGCCACATCCCAGGGGTGGGTAATCTTACCCAGCAAAGGCTGGTGTGGGTGTAAGCTTTTATTCCAGCCTAGAGGTATCACACCTGATTCCACTAATTAATCTTGTATAATAGAATGACATGCAGTACTATGCTTAAACCACAAGATGTCCTAGTA
Organism: Oncorhynchus clarkii lewisi; assembly: GCF_045791955.1. Taxonomy (NCBI): domain Eukaryota; kingdom Metazoa; phylum Chordata; class Actinopteri; order Salmoniformes; family Salmonidae; genus Oncorhynchus; species Oncorhynchus clarkii. The sequence goes on from NC_092152.1 coordinate 56,598,127, forward strand.
CTCTTATGAGAAACATGTTGGCGTATTCTAAACATAATTGGAATTGTACATTTAGTTTAGAATATTTCACAAACTCAATTTAGTCTGCAATATAAATTGATAGAATCCTTTCACCCAATCCTTTCTTACTACTTCTAACCAAGGCTATGATGACCATTGTAGATATGTTTTATTATAAGTTTACCTGAGATGCAGGTGCAAGACTCTAGCCCAGACACTAAAAGCAAATTGAGGTTCAGGTGGAATTACAGATATTTTACTTGCCTAGTTAAATAAAGGTCAAATTAAAAAAATGACAACACCATATTCTTGGTAATGTCAATACAATAAAACAGCGATGGGGGGCATCGCTGTTTTATTGTATTGACATTACCAAGAATATGGTGTTGTCATTTTTTTTATTTGACCTTTATTTAACTAGGCAAGTCAGTTAACAAATTCTTATTTGCAATGATGGCCAAACCCTCCCCTAACCCGGACGGCGCTGGGCCAATTGTGCGCCGCCCTGTGGGAGTCCCGATCACTGCCAGTTGTGATACAGCCCGGGATCGAACCAGGGTATGTAGTGACACCTCTAGCACTGAGATGCAGTGCCTTAGACCGCTGCGCCTCCCAGTCGTCCCAGTGTTGGCACAGCTGTGAAAAACTGCTGATTGATCCTCAATGTGAGTGACAACGATGAAAGTCCTGTAGGGAAGGTTGTCTGACTGCTGGTTGTCACATGTCACATGTGTGGCATACTTTGTAGTATGGAGCACAGTGAAGTGGTGTCATTGAGGTACGGCACATTTCCTCGAAAACATACAGTAAGGCAAACTGCCTTCATACAAGATGTATCATTAACGTCTGCCTCCCCAGAACTGTTGGACCTTTTAGGAGCTTGTGAGTGCAACCTATCCTGGCCAGGACTTAGAATGTTTTCTTTATTCTGCTCTGCAGTGTGTATGCACTGTTAGTGATTCTGTTAGTCCTTTACCTGTCTGACTAAATGAACCTGCTGAGTTATGCTGAACATGATCACTGATATTACATAACAAATGACTCTCAATGAACCTTATTAGACCACTCTGATCGCTAAAAGGAAATGGTGAACATCTATTAATCGTCTCAGTATAATAATACTAACACAATTAGCTTTATTCTCAACCAAGGGCCGGATTCAATCAAAACCGGAGGAGACGGACACCAATGAAACATTCTGTTGTTCCCTGCTCAAGGGAATGTTTATTTACGATGACGGCCAAACCCGGACGACGCTGGGCCAATTGTGCGCCGCCCTATGGGACTCCCAATCACGGCCGAATGTGATACAGCCTTGATTCGATTTCATTGTGTAAACACTCTCCAATAAGTGTGTAATTTATTTTTATTTTTATGCCACTGGTGCAATTCCTGCAGGTTCCTGCGGTGTGAGTCTGATTTGAATTCTTCAAAGCCAAGTATTTTCGATTGCGTCCCATTGGCAGTGTCCCTTGCACGTGACGATTCTCCACTGTCTGCACCTGTGTCCTGCTTTGCCTGGCCCAACTCCAACAGACACAGCTGTGCAAATTGAACCAGTCCGAGCACAACATACAGGGAAAAAAGCGTGGGGATATGATAGAGCTCCCAAATGTTGCTCAGCAGATCAAAGGGGAACTCCTCCACAGTGGTTACACAATGTGTGAGTGCCTGACATGTGCATGGCATCCTCCTCTTCTACAACGTTCATTATTTAGGCAGTATTATTTACAAGGATGCAGCATTCAATGATTTTGAAAAATATTGGGTGTGCACGTTTTTTTCTACCTCATGATCAATATTTTTTTACAATTAGTCATCGACTGTCCAACGGTAACCGGGGTGCTGATTTCTGGGCCCGGGGAAAGATTTCACTTTAATTTCCCCCCTCCCTATTGGTAACATACATTCTGCATCAAACCATGAAACACCTGCTAAATCACATGCTCGACGAGCGTCTGTCATCTCACTCTAATTAGCTGACATCTTTAGGCAATCTGCTGAAAATGGCTGTCGCTATTGGTAACATACACTGCATAAAACCATAAAACCCCTGCCAGATCACATGCGCGACAGGCCTCTGTCATCTCGCTCTAGTTTGCCGACATCTTTAGCCAATCTGCTGAGCATGGCTGTCACTGGAAATCTCAGCCATGTGGTAAACACGGGGCTAATAACCAGTGATCCACACAACCTCTAAAAAGTGAAGGCAACCAAATAACACTCAGTGGTGCAGTAGATACAGAGGAGAAACCCTGAGTGGCATCTGCCCAGTCATCACTGCGTCGTCAGCGAAGCTAACACACTGACAGTGGACTGGTCGCTGCACTTTACTAGATCTCACAGAACATCCTGCTGTACATGCCCCATTTGTAAATGGATGGTCGTTTATGATGTAGGTCATTTCTATAAAATATCCTTTAGTACCACTTGTGAACTTTGAACCACAGTTACACCCTCAGATGACACCAGCCCTCCTATGACATCAGAGGGTTAAGAGTTATCATGTGGTGGCAGCTAAAGCAAATTGAGATCTTCTAAAGACTGCAATAGGGAAGGTTTGCTCCATGACACTGAACAAAAGTCGGTGTGATCCTGTGGTCCTCTGTAGGTCAGTTAGTAGTGCATGGCTCTTGCAATGCCAGGATAGCGTTGGGAGCACCTAACCATCAAAAATGGGTGCACGCTTGACTGAGTTCGCTTTGGATAAAAGTGTCTGCTAAATGGCACATATTATATATTATCATGGTATCTTATGGCACACTGATGTAAGTAAGGAAGCAAATACCATTTCATGAAGTGCCGTACTTCAAGCTTCAAGGTCCCCAACTCAAAGGTGAATGGCATTGCTGTGATAGTCAAAGCAAACAGAAATGGGCCAATTCTATTTGCCTGTTTCTCCGACTTTTAGTGCAGATACACATCTTAAGGGGTTATTTAGGATCACTTAGTCACCGCGGCGAGAGTCAACCACCTATCGGTTCCCTTCTGCACCTGTTCAAACCCCCAGGGTCTCCTGACCACAGTGGATACCAGGGGGGAAGAACACAACGCAAGCCACTGGCACGTAGTGAGGGCAATGTACTGGGAGAAAACAAACACAGAAAAGGACAAAAAAAGGCTGAGCACATGTTTATAATTGTATCCGAAAAGCTGCTTTACTATGAACAAACTTGCCAACTTTGCCTAAATTCCAACTGGACAATGTCATTAAGACAATTCACTCTACAATCGTCTCCATGTGGACATATTACATTAAAGCAGTATCCTTGATCATCTGAATGTATAGCTAAACAACATTGAAACAAGCTTGGCGATGGAAGAGTACTCAAATAGACTCAAATAGAATGAGATTGTGCAATTTAGTAACAGGTAGTATTAGAGCATCATAATGAGTGTCTACATCAAAGGATGTTGTAAGACTGTTGATAAGGTGATATTTTGTGCAAAGAGAGAAGACTTTTGGTCTGATGCCCAGTATGTGCCCTGTGTTTGTGTCACAGCACCTGGCCATTCATTTACCCTTTTTGTGTTAAACTTTTTGTAAGTTATATTTCTCCAAACTTTACACAAAGAGCAAAGTAAATTAGGTCCCACTTTAAACAAACAACAGCACCAGGCTTAAGGAAGCATTCATGAACTGTTTTTTAAGGCCTATGCATCATATCGTTTATAAGCATATGTCATACTCTATAGAGGGTATGATTTGCGAGGCATATGCATATAGTGCCGATGAACACTTTATGAATCTACTGTAATGGACATTAGACTTCTTGGAAGTATAAGGGCAAAAGTTTCAGAGTCCCTCTGACATTTCTTTGTAGTTAGATTCTATCCCACCAGATGTCAGTATTCTTTCTTTGTAACTGTTCGATAACTTCCTATTTTTCAGAAGAGACTATTCATGTGCCATGCAAGATAGCATTGTTGCAATTATAAACAAAGTATTGTCACGTTTGAGAATAAATCTTTTTTTTTTAATCACTGGAGAACACAGCTTGGAAAGAATCTCAGAGCCAATACTTGGCAGCATCTGAGTTCTCCTCTTGAGTTCTAAAATCTTTGCAACTTTTCAATACCCATCATGAATATTTTTGGTTACCACTGACATTGCATGTGTGTCTGAAAAATATTTAATAAGTGTCAGTATCATTGGTAGATAGACACATTATACGAAATCTTATTGTGCATACCAAGAATATATTATTATATCATTGCAAGGAGAACGTGTCCTCCTGGACAGAGAAAAAGGAGACACTGCCATTGTAACACATTTCCATGTTCAGCTTTCTGAAACATTTAGAGACACAGAAATGGTGCGCTAGATATGACAATGTATAAATATCCCTCTTATCTTTATTAATAGGGAACCAGTGAATGGTTGTGCCACTGTTCCATGGTCACTTCAAATTCCATTCTGACAGCAAGGGCACTTAAAGCACTCTCAAGGGTTCATTCATGATCAACCTACAGCAATGTGAGGTTCAGCCAAAGCTTCTTTTTTTAAGTTGAGCGGTTCACGGCAGTTATTCTAGACAAATTATCAACACTGAGGGATCCTTCAACTCCGATGTCGTCTAAGGAGGAACCTTTAACCCATTGTGTGCCTCTAATCCTCAACTCCCACCCCTGTGACCCCCGTTCACATCTCTGCTGCAGGGGAGGCCGACGACATTGCAGCCAGACTCCACACTCATTAGATACATCCTCATCACTCGTTGTGATTATATTTGACGATGTAGACATGTGTACTGAGCAAGACAACACCAAGAAAAACATTGTCCCAACATTATGCTCTAATGGAAGGAAGGATTCAGACCAGTGCATGGACCAGGCTGCTGTGCAGTGCTGTTCAGCATCATCTAGTGTTTCCGTGGTTGGCTGGGTTAAAGCTTAGAGGGAGTTAATGCTCCTCCTGTGTGACCTATAATCTGCTGCTCCCTCTCTCTGGCTCTCCTGTTCAACTGAATGGAGAACTTGGGAGGTGGGTGAAAGGGAACAATTGTTATAGCTGGGGTGAACCTGCCTTTCAGACACTGTCTGTCTGCCCCTTGCCAGCTGTGCAGTTAGTGTTAGGGGATTTGTGATAATTTTCCCCACAGGGCCCTGTCCTCAACTCTGGTGAGGGAGTACTAATGGCTAGACTACGGGGAAAATGACCCCCTGCCTAGTCCAATAGATCTCCATGGGGCTTGCTGGGAGGCAACACTGCTCGGTGGTCTTACCCAACCCGAGGCCCCTCTTAAGGAATGCCTGAGAGAAGAGCCTTCATTGGTGATACAGCTCACTTTTTAAATGAGTGTATTTACAATGCAAACCATAATTGAATGACCCTTTTCCACAATTGTACGATTGTTGACTGCCGTATTAGAACACACCTGTTAAATAGATATTTTATCTGAAAATAAACTAACCTGGGAATGTAAAAGTGAAATAATTACATTATCCCAGTTTGAACATATAGATAGATGTGATGTCAGATGTCTTCCAGCAGATAGGAAATTGGACCAAGCTACCCTCTGTGGATATAGTATTGCTGTGATTATTTGCTGCAGCCGATTTGCCTGGGAAAGGTTGACTTGCGTCAACCACCTCAAATAGGACACATGTCGGTGTGGTAGGGTTCTTAACAGGCTCTTTCTAGTTCCCTTCTGATATGATCCTAGCCTCTAGATCCACCTGTCTCACATCTGGTCAGTCTTATCTCCAGTGACTGACCAGGTCAAGGACTGACCTCTTGTCCCACATCGACATACTAAGATAACTTTGTTTCCCCTGATGGTAAAATGAGTATTTATAGAAATGCCAGCTTCACATGTTTAAACACTATAGGCCTTCTGACAGGACTGGACAGGGCCTGTAAAGCATCTGTCTTATTTATTTCAACACTGCTGGCCGGCCGGCCGGCATGCTCTCAGTCTACCCTGCGGCAGGCAGCACACAGGACAGTTTTCAGGATTACAGAGGGAACTTAAGGTGTCCCTCAGATATTTTGTCAGCTAAGGGATGACTGGAGCTGGCATCTGACTGAGTGTAAGTATGTCATGACTGTGGTCGACATTCTAGGAGGCTCCTTGAATGAGAGAGATTGATTATCGCCCCAGAATGTGGAGTGAGCATTCGGATTTCCAAGAAGAGGGGCGCTAATGTTTTATTCCTCCTTATTGAACTGTTGGTCATAAAAGCAGTCACATATTTCATCACGGGATATTCATTGCTGGGATATTTATGGTGTTTAAATTTAGAGAGGGCTGTGAAAAAAAATGCCTCCCTCTGAGCACTGTCAGACAGTAGATCACTGAACCCCAGCGATGGTGGCCCTCAGATCTCTGTAACAAACTGACGCTGAGCCTCCCATGATCATTTAGAACATGTAAAGTCAGCAACGCGACATAAAACGTACTTGTTTCTTTGAAGACAACTGATGTCTTCAGAGAACAAGACACAGACAGTGGTGCAAACACTCAGCTGCAGTTCTTGTGGGATCATTTACAACATCCCTCCTCCTCCCCCTGAGCCACCACTACCAACCAACAGCTTACTTACGTAGCTGTGAGTGACAACGCTGCGTGGTTCACTGATATAATAATGTAAGCCGTGGTGATGGATTGGATTTTGTTCACCAGATATGTTTATCTTGTTGCTTTCAAAGCATCTGCCTGACCCGCTGACATGGATGAAGGTGGCACCGCGTGCACTGGCTACCACCAAATACTAACAGGTCACGACCTTGACAAGATCCAACGAGAGACTGAGAGTTCAGATCACAACCCTTACTCACCAAGATACTAACCCCCCCCCCCCCCCCCCCCCCCCAACAAAGGCTTGCTGCTCAACAAAGACGACACAATTGGAAAACAGGAATGCAAGGGCTAAAAAGGGGGGGAGGGGGTAAGAAACAAATCCCATTTGATGCAAAGTTGGTCAATGGCTATTTAACTCCGAGCATGCTTTGAGGAGTATATGGACTGTGACTTTCAGGCCCTGTTTGCACAAAAGTGATGCACCTTTGAAAAGGCTCTGAATTGACAGCTTTTCCCTCGCTCTGTGTGGTTCAGGCCAGCCCTGAGACACTCATATCACTCGGGTGTGACGGCAGAGAGAGGAGTTACACTTTGAAAACACACACAGGGTCCTCGGCCCTGGCTTTTGTTCCCGGTTGCGGTCCACTGTTCCTGCTCGTCGCAAAAAGACAATAAGGGGGCAGCCACTGGATTGGCTGCCTCCGAATCAAATAGCGAACAGCCGTCGATGCAGAACTAATCTGTGAAGAGGTCTTTCCTGTGTGATAACCCCCCCTACCCTTCAACCCTCCCTCCTCAAACCAGAAAACCTAATCTTTGATGGGAAATGACAAAAAAGTAACCAGCTTTAAGCATAGCTAGATTTTTTTCATTAGTCCGAAGGCTCCCATTTGGGATGCTCCTACTTATTTGATGTGGCAGCAATTAGTGAGAGACTTTTGTGCTCCGTGAAGATGGAGCGGCCCACTTCAATGATCCTGTTTATGCTCTGAATAGAAAACAAGAAACCCAAAAGAGGCCAGATAACATGTTCACATCAAACAGCAAACCTCTTACGCCGTTACTGTTCTGGCTCGCTTGTCTTTTATGGTGACCCGAAGAAGTGTTACTTTTCCCATGAGAAAGCTTGTCGGTTAGCAGAGGGACATCATAGGGTGCCCGTGGTCTGGGCCCACCTCCAGACACTAGGGTGCTCCCATTTCTGCGCACACCTACGTCCATCACTGGCTGCTGTTTTGATTTCTCCTTGCTTTAAGAGGACCCATTGAACAATAACAGCCATTAGGAGCCATGTCGGAGGCCATGCTTTCACTGGCTCGGACTGGGAGGTGATCTTTCAAATAACCAAAAGGCACAAGGTTGCACCTCTGCCCTCAATCTACTGGACACAAATTCATAAAATAGGCCAACTAACTGTCATACTTGTAGCCTACATGTGAAAATGTATCTCAAACTTTGCATCTATTGACTGATACTTGATGATCAAAGGTGTAATATTAAGTATCCATATTATATCAAAGCTTCCTAACTCCTATTTAGCTGGTCTAAGTCTCAAAATGTGACAGTAGTTGTTTTCTGTGAGTTATGTTAGAAACGTGCTAGTTGTTCGAATCACTCTGGATCCAATTACAGCTGCTGAGTGAAAAAGACAACTCTGTTTCAGAGCCACATACTGAAAGATTAATTTGGCTCGTTAGAACATGTTCCCTGCCTTTGTTTTAGCTGTCAGAAGTGTGTATTCTCGTACCACTGGGTGTTCTGCTCATTGTAAAAGTGATTTGTTAATGGACACACAATGTAAGAGCTGGTGATTATGAGAATGAAGACATTGGGTGAAATAAGAAACTTATTCACACCCCTCGACTTTTTCCACATTTAGTTGTGTTACAGCCTGAATTTAAAATGGATTACATTGAGATTGTTTTGGTCATTGGCCTACACACAATACCCTATAAGGTCAAATAGGACTGTTTTTCATATTTTTTGTATTAAAAATGAAAAGCTGAGATATCTTGAGTCAATAAGTATTTCATCCTTTTGTTATGGTTAGCCTAAATAGGTTCAGGAGTAAAAATTAGCTGGATAAGTCCCATAACTTTAACATAATTTTGGAATTACTACTTCATCTCTGGAGCCTATTCATACAATTACCTGTAAGGTCCCTCAGTCGAGCAGTGAATTTCAAACACAGATTCAACCACAAAGACCAGGGAGGTTTTCCAATGCCTCGCAATGAAGGGCACCTATTGATAGATGGGGAAAATGAAGAAAAAAACAGACATTGAATATCTCTTTGAGCATGGTGAAGTTAGTAATTACACTTTGGATGGTGTATCAATACACCCAGTCACTACAAAGATACAGGCGTCCTTCCTAACTCAATTGCTAAAGAGGAAGGAAACCACTCAAGGATTTCACCATGAGGCCAATAGTTACAGAGTTTAGCGGCTGTGATAGGAGAAAACTGAGGACGGATCAACAACATTGTAGTTACTAACCTAATTGGCAGAGTGAAAAGAAGGAAGCCTGTACCGAATACAAATATTCAGGATAAGAAATGAATGGCATGGAGCTAAGCACAAGAAAAATATTAGGAAAACCTGGTTAAGTATGCTTTCCACCAGACACTTTCAGCAGGACAATAACCTAAAACACAAGGCCAAATCTACACTGGAGTTGCTTACCAAGAAGACAGTGAATGTTCCTGGGTGGCCGAATTACATGACTTACATATACTTTAACATCGATGGCAAGACCTGAAAATGGTTGTCGATCAACAGCCAACTTGACAGAGCTTGAAGAATTTTGAAAATAATAGATGGGCAAATGTTGCGCAATCCAAGTGTGAAAAGATCTAAAGAGACTTACCCAGAAAGACTGCCAGCTGTAATCGCTGTCAAAAGCTGCTTCTACAAAGTATTGACTCAGGGGTGTGAATACTTATGTAAATGAGATATTTCTGTATTTCATTTTCACTACATTTGCAAAAAATCAACAAAAAAAAAATAGGTTTTCTCTTTGTCATTATGGGGTATTGTGTGTTGATGGGTGAGAAAAAAATCTGTTTAATCCATTTTGAATCCAGGCTGTAACACAACAAAATGTGGAATAAGTCAAGGGGTATGAATACTTTCTGAAGGCATTTGTAGCTCTAACAACACTGTATTTCTAATGTTCTTGTTGATGGAGAACATTATCACTGCTTCAGTACCAGTATAATTTACAATAAGCAGGCAATACTTTATTTGGAATTTATCAGCATCTACTGTGCATAATACCTTGAAGTCTGACGAATGTCCTTGCATGGTTTTCATGAAACTGCCTGGTGATTTGGACAAACTAAGTGTATTTTTGACATGGGCAGAGAAGGATGAGTTTAAACCATTTCATATGGATGTTTAGAGCATAACAACAAACACCTTAAAGGCCCAATGCAGCCGTTTTTATATAATTATCAAATAATTTCAAAGTAACAATTAAGTACCTTACTGTATTCGTTTTGACACACCTTCTCATTCAAGGGTTTTTCTTTATTTTTACTATTTTCTACATTGTAGAATAATTGTGAAGGCATCAAAACTATGAAATAACACATATGGAAACATGTAGTAAAAAATCAAAATATATTTTATATTTGAGATACTTCAAAGTAGACACCCTTTGCCTTGATGACAGCCTTGCACACTCTTGACATTCTCTCAGCCAAAATCATGAAGTAGTCACCTGGAATGCATTTCAATTAACAGGTGTGCCTTGTTAAAAGTTCAGTTGTGGAATTTATTTTCTTCTTGATGCATTTGAGCCAATAAGTTGTATTGTGACAAGGTAGGGGTGATATACAGAACATAGCCCTATTTGGTAAAAGACCAAGTCCATATTATGGCAAGAACAGCTAAAATAATGAAAGAGAAACAACAGTCCATCATTACTTTAAGACATGAAGGTCAGTCAATCTGGAACATTTCAAGAACTTTGAAAGTGTCTTCAAGTCCAGTTGCAAAAACCATCAAGTGCTATGATGAAACTGGCTCTCATGAGGACCGCCACAGGAAAGGAAGACCCAGAGTTACCTCTGCTGCAGAGGATACGTTCATTAGTTACCAGTCTCAGCAATTGCAGCCCAAATAAATGCTTCACAGAGTTAAAGTAACAGACACATCTCAACATCAACTGTTCAGAAGAGACAGGCCTTCACGGTCAAATTGCTGCAAAGAAACCACTACTAAAGGACCAATAAGAAGAAGAGACTTGCTTGGGCCAAGAAACACAAGCAATGGACATTAGACCAGTGGAAATCTCTCCTTTGGTCTGATGAGTCCAAATTTGAGATTTTTGGGTTCCAACCATCGCATGGTGGAGTATTTGTGATGTTGTACAATTCAAGGCACACTTAACCAGCGATACGCCATCCCATCTGGTTTGCGCTTAGTGGGACTATCGTTTGTTTTTCAACATGACAATGACCCAACATACCTCCAGGCTGTGTAAGGGCTATTTGACCAAGAAGGAGAGTGATGGAGTGCTGCATCAGATGACCTGGTGTCCACAATCACCCGACCTCAACCCAATTGAGATGGTTTGGGATGAGTTGGACCGCAGATGTAGAAAATAGTACAAATAAAGAAAACCCTTGAATGGTGTTGGTATGTCTAAACTTTTGACTGGTACTGTATTTTGAGCCAAAAAAATATATCTCAAGCAATAATTTGCTAGGGCCCCCAGGCAAGCCAAAATGCCCACCCATGCAAACAGGCTGATTAGAATGTCCTGTGTAGATTGTATTTATTTTCATACTTTTACAGTGTTTGTTTCATCAGCTGTTGTACAATATGATACAAAGCGCTGGAGAAAAAAAAACATTTTTACTGCACTGGGCCTTTAAAGACCCTGTTGATAGATGCTTTCCTAGAATCCACCTCCTTCCTATGGAGATGAAGTCAGAATCTTTGACCTAAGTGAGAAAAACACAGACACGGTCAGTTAGCAGCCCAGTAAAGACGAGAAACACAAGTCTTCAAAAGCTTCAGGGAAATGAATGGCAAGTCAGTGGAAACTTGTCCTAGCTAATCAATAAAGTGGGTTTCAGCACTGTTGTTTTACAGTTAGCATGGGGGTAGGGAGGGGGACAGGGCCTTTAACACCTTCATTGACAAGGAGATATCTGCAGGGAGCGTGATTTAGGACAACAATTTGCCACCTCATTACCAGCTGGATTCACATCCAGGCAGTTTGTGACCGACTCTCTGTCTGTCACTTTGGGCCTGGCTGTCCAGTGGTCTCGTCCCTCTCTCTAGCTCCCGTGATGGATGACTGGAAAGGAGGGATAATACCATGCTTAACAATGGACCCTGCTGTTTCTCCTGAAAATAAATGGAAATGTCTCATTTCTCGATGAGAATATCATGATGATGTAAGACATCACCTGCAGTACTTTGTATTCATAACACATAACATACAGTACACATTCAACACATAACATACATGAAACATGTTAGCAGTAATAATGCTCACTAGGGTTTTGAGCCAAACCATTTTTTATCTACAGTGTACATTGTTGATTAAGTTTCATTTTTTTTGCTGTACAGGAAACTTACAAAAACACTTCTCAGCAGCCAACCCCTTTACAAAATACAATAGGAATTCTGTGCAAAGTAGGTACACTATAGTTCAGTGAATTCAATTGAATTTTGCAACAATGGCAGCCATGAAGCATGTGGAGGGTCTGGACACAAACAATAGAACTGTTCTCAGAGGCCATCAGAAAGTGTTGTTATTTTTGAAAAAAATTGTACTGTATTTTTCTGCTCACGTAATCGTAATGATGAGACCTAAGACGTTTGTGTAAATGATGCATTGATTTCAAGTGTTGCGCTGTAATAATCCATGATCACAAGAATAGCGGACCACGTGCAGCCACAAAACAGCCGTCGAGTCAATGCACTAGCAGTAGCCAGCAGACATCAAATTCTGTCCATCGTCAGTACAAATTAAGTCTGGCAGTCTCAACATAGAGTCAACATGCCACTAAAAGTGGCTGGCATGCTTCTATGGCAGGATACAAGAGCCAACGAAGGACTGGTTGAATAAGAACATGATTGAGCCTATCAGAGCATTTGTAATGAGGGCCACATGATCCCAAGTTTACCCCTTGAGTGTTTCTCAACTGCTTCAACAGCCGTGGCTCAGCTGTATGGGCATGGCAAAACACAAGTGGATCACAAAATGTGTGCAGCACACAGGGAAATGACGTGAAGCAGATTTTGTCCTGAGCTTAACTTAAATCAAATCAATAACGACTTGGCCTTTGGCTTGTTATGGATACAGTGTACATGTTAAACACGATGATTCTAATTATATTATTACTACCACCGAGGTGTCTCAAGAAAAGGATCCTCAGTGGGAGATTCACGTGAAATGGCGCACACATAGACCGAGCTCTCGCGCCTGCGCTACGGATCTCCTTAGATGTCACAGGATATTGACATGCTGGGGTTGACAGGACAACATACTGAAGTTTCTAATTACAGTCCTCTATACCAACCAACGCACTGCCATCAGTATGACAGCTTCCACCAAATGATGAAATGGATGAGTACATAGACTGAGGGGGCCTGGTGGCTGCTCACATCAAACGAGTGCTGAGCGCACACACACACGCATGAGATGGCTGGATCTTGGCTGTTTTGTTTGAGCCCCATGATGCATGTTTGGTTCTGAGGTTTAAGTTGCTTTACATCTGAGGTCAGTTAAGGACAGCTGGAAATGCGTTATAGAGGCATTGATTGCATCAAGCTAGTCAGTCTTGCTGTTCCTCCCCCTTGCTCAACAATAGAAGCCGCTGATTATAAGGCAGAGGGGAAACTGTGGGAGTATCTCCCATGTTTCCGTATTTTCATTGTCTTCAGCGAATATTTTGCTTGAGTCTTTGAATTATCGGCTGTAGGGTACTATCTAGGCGCTCACATCATGTCAATACCCAACATTTAACGGAGAGTTGCATGACAAATGGGGACTTCACTGGAGTGAAAGTCAAAGCAGAGAAATGCATCTCCGCGTGACTCACATTAGGAGTCCTTTATGTTCTCACATTTCTGTACATTTCATTATTCAAAATGTGGCCTCTGTCTCCAATAAAGACGTGTGAGGTCATTCAGTATGTTCTAGTACTGCTTGAATAATCCCACCAGGTCTTTCTACGGCAGACAATGGAAGTTGGGAAAAAATGGCATCGAGTTACAGGTGGTCGCATCTGAACTCCTTTGATGAATAGTAAGTATAGGGCTACCTTTGAACACAGATAAAAAGGAGAAGAGATATCTGGCTGGGTGCCAAAAAGGGACACTCATTTCTCCATTGGCAGTAGTGCGTGAAAATGGGAAGCTATGTCAGGAATCTCCTACTTTGTTGTCCCCTCTTTCTTTCTCCCATTGATGTGGAGAGAGGACCCTTTCGTGGGCTGACACGGTCACTCTCCCATGCTAGCTGGGTGTGAGGCATCTTGTAGGACAAGACTGATGACACGGCGAGGGGCGCCAGGGTGGGTGGGGGAGAGGATATGGGGTGCACCATGACCATTCCATTCAGCCCATGTCAATGCAATCTGCTGATCGATTAGTGAAACAAGAGGCACACCAACTCAACTGTCTATAGTCCCCTTCGCCCACAACACACACAATCTTATCCTTCTCACACATTCAGATCAATCCCACATGAGGTAAACATCCTTAAATCATAAAGATCAGACATAAAGCTGCACTCAATTACCATTGCAGCTTAACATTTCTCTTCAAAGGACTACCATCAGTGGTGTAAAGTACTTAAGTAAAAATACTTTAAAGTCCTACTTTAGTAGTTTTTTGGGGTATCTGTACTTTACTATATATGTTTGACAACTTTTACTTATACTACACTACATTCGATAATATTTTTTTTACTACATACATTTACCTTGACACCCAAAAGTACTCGTTACATTTTGAATGCTTAGGTAGACAGGAAAAACAGAACATCCCTGGTCATCCCTACTGCCTCTGATTTGGTGGACTCACTAAACACACAGGCTTTGTAAATAATGTCTGAATGTTGGAGTGTGCCCCTGGCTTTCCGTAAATTAAAAAAAAAACTGGAAAATGGTGCCATCTGGTTTGCTCAATATATGGAATTTGAAATGATTTACACTTTAAGTATATTTTAGAAATCACATTTACTTTTGATATTTTAAACCAAATACTTTTAGATTTTTTATTCAAGTAGAATTTTACTGGGTGACTTTTACTTTTGCTTGAGTCATCTTTACTTTTACTCAAGTATGATAATTGGGTACTTTTTCCACAACTGACTACCGTAATGAAAATGTGTGAGGGCTTTATACAAAAATTATATGATGGGGAAAAATCAAATAAATGCTACTCCTCTGTGGTATCAGCACTCTACTCACCTCTAACAAATCAATATACTTAAAAAGATACAATAGTCAATATCCAATGCTCATCATAATGACAAATGATTAAAAACAACTTTTGTCCTTAAAATCAAATATTAGCCAGGCCTATGGATTAATAAGCATTGATTAGCCATTACTATGCAGTGCAGAGGAGCAAGGGTATGTTTAAAATATTGTCCTATGCTTGTGTACAGAATACCAACCCTTTGATCTTCCCCGAGGTGTTTTTTTTGCAGGCTGTGGGTCTCGGGATGCAAAGCAGATCCAGTTCTGGAGTTTGCGTTCCCAGGCTCGGGCTGGTTAGCATTGCTTAGCGCTCGCTCATCGCTAAAACTGTAACACAGCGACATCAAACACAAGCCGCAAAATTGCAACGCGATACCAAGCTGCCTCCCTGCAAATGACCTCTCTCCACAGAAGTTAGGGGCACATAGCAGAATGTGCTCCTCTGTGCTCCACTGGGAGAGGAAGAGGGGAAAATAGAACGAGTGGACCTAAGGGTAGTGTGTGTGAACATGTATTATAAATCAGTGGTGCTTATTTCCAGGCCTTTGGTCTTGGAGATGTCAACAGTTTTGGCTGCATCCATGGCTTGGTTGCGTGCAACATTTCCAGCAACATTAGGAGTGATAACTGTGGGTAAAAGAATCATGGGACAAAAGGAATATAACAAATGACCACTTATAGTGCATTGACATTTGTGCACACAAGCCGGGCATGGGGGATCTCCCCACCAGTCCCACCCCCACTTCTTCGGCTTCCCTTGCTGACTGCATTTGAGAGTTTCAGATTTAATTGCATGTGCTGTTGCCAAGCACATTTCTGGATTGGTGGCGATTGGCCTGAGGATTCTGCTCTTTTCAAATTGTCAAGTAGTTTCTTGGGTTTTGGCAGACCCCCCAGCTCAAACGTGGCGTAGCTGGGATCAGAGAGGCCAGCGACTCCAGCAGCCTCAAGCAGAATACTGTAATGTTTTCACAGAGGCTGGATGTCACAAGGAAGGCCAACCCAGGTTAACGTTTTTCTTGTTCTGGAGGCAGCTCCGCAGAGTGGTCACTAGCTGGCACAGCCAGTCATAAAATCAGATTTGAAATCTAACCCTAACCACACTGCTAACCCTAATGCCTAACCTTAAATTAAGAACAAGAAGCTAATTTTACATATAGCAAATTTTGACTTTGCAGCTTGCCTGTCTAAGGGCAAATCACTCAATTCTGCCTACAGAACAAGACTCATGACAATAAACGTCAACCTGTAAAGGCCAACAGGAGAGAGAAAAAAAGCCTTCTGAAATGGTCTTTAACTGTGTACTTGTGGAGGAGGTCGGGTTATGTGGTCTATACATTTAAAAGCTAAACAGACGCATACCACCCCATTGTTGCATGGTGAAGCGGGGGCGCTTAGCGCCTGGCCACAGGCGTGGGACACACAGCCATTACCTCAGTACGCAGCCAGGGAGAGGAAGAAACAAAACACTGCTGGTAGAAGAATCCTGTCGGTCACAGTGGGGAGAATCTGATCACCAGATGACACAAAGATGTGCAGAGCAGACACCAATAGGGGACAGAAATGAGTCCCCCTCTAGTATCTTGCATCTTCAGTCAGTGATCCACTGACAACTTTGTCTAAACTATTCAGAACCTTTGAAAGTGATTTTTTTTGTTTTATGTTACAATTGAATGAAAAGCTGTAGAGTAAATTGTAAATGATCTATAGCTGACACGATCCATCAGTAAACAGATCCAATCAGTTGTCTTTCCATGAACAATTCTCTGTCCTTCCCTCACCTCGAAACAGAGCCGGAGCTGTGCGACAGAGCAGTTAAGGGCATGTCACTGAAGGGTGCCCCACTCTGTGTCTCTCTAGTCGTTCTCTCTGTAAGATAACACAGTGTCCCAGTGATGGAGTACTCTCCATGTCGGCGGCCTTTGTTCCTTTGTGTATTTGTTCACTTCTCTGTAGATGTTTATACACAGATCTCGGATCCCTCACTTTCAAAGAGCCATGTCAGTTTTAGCCACGGTAAATAGGTAACCGAAACACAGGGAGGAAGAGGGGTCTTCAGTCGAGCAACACGTTTGTGGACACATGACCCCAAAGTCTGAGTGGATGAACTAAAGGCAGCACCTTGCAGGTAGGAAACGTGAATATTAAGACATTCCTGGATACATTCCTAGATAGCTTACTGTTAAAGGTCAAGCTTACTGTTAAAGGTCAAGCTTTCTGGATGGCTTTTCTGGGTGGTCATAGCAAAAAAAAATGGAGATTCTATGGGTCACGAACGATATCAAGGTATTGGATTCTGTACGGAGGAATGGTCTAAGAACCCTCCCAATGTGTTCTCCAACTCATAAAACATTTTAGAAAAAGGCTCAGTGACGTTATCATCACAAGGTGCGGTGTTGAAAGGTATTGAAAACAGGGGTGTCTTTCTCTGAGCAATAATATAATTTCCCAATTATTTTATTGCACACAATATAGCTCAGTATTTGAATTATTTTATACAGTAATTTTTGCTCATCTTACTGTATATTATGCAAAGCTTATAATACTGAAACATCTACAATAGGAGAAAATTGAACAACCAACTCAACTGACCGTGAACAATACATCCAAAGCAAACCGATATGGCAGAAGCAGCATACTATGTGTCAACAAGAACGAGGCCCCGTTTCAATATGAATAATGAAACTAAGGAACACCTTATTCTCCCCCACAGAGAGACAGAGAGTGAGGGAGGGAGGAAGAGAGTGAGGGAGGGAGGAAGAGAGTGAGGGAGGGAGGAAGAGAGTGAGGGAGGGAGGAAGAGAGCGAGGGAGGAAGAGAGGAAGAGAGCGAGGGAGGAAGAGAGCGAGAGGCAGAGAGAGAGAGAATATTTACTGTTCATTTTTTGTTTATTTTACTTTTGTTTATTATCCATTTCACTTGCTTCAGCAATGTAAACATATGTTTCCCATGCCAATAAAGCCCTTTGACTTGAATTTTGAGAGAGAGTGAGAGAAGGTCTTGGAATGACTCTCTCGCTTTCAGTCATATCACAACTGAGGCCAGCTAGCAAACTAAAATCCCCCCCCCCCCCTGCTGACAAACATAGTCTCGGCAAAGATGTTTGGCAGCGGGAACAGCTGGGAGGGAGGATCCGTCTCTGGATCAGGGCCCTGTGATTTAAGCGGCGGGCTGGCGGGCGGCTGCCAGAGAGACGTCTGCCTTCAGTAAGCTGGCCAGCATCCAGGGCCAAGTCAGAAGTTGTTTTATATCACATTAAACAGCGCCTAAACACGGCAGGCAGGGCCCACTGCTCATCCTGTCTGGGATGTTGCTTTGAGGAGTGCTGCCTGAGAGCCCCCGACAATGTCTGACAGGACAACTCCTTTTGTCTGGGGATGTAGCAGGATTAGGATTATCAAACGTGTTGGGTATTAGAAGTAAGAGAGACCAAAGAGGGATGTGTAAGGGCAGATCAGAAAGAGTGTGTGGTGAAGAAAAAGTTGTCACCCTGCCCCACTTGAAAGACCCACATGGTAGAATAAAAAATAAATAATTAAAGCCCCTACCACCACCCTTTAGTTCTAAGATTGCCTTTATACGTGTGACTTCAAAACTCACGTACATCTCCTCAGTGACGCAGGGATTTCCTGTGAGGTGATGACGTCAGAGCATTTATAACTCAGACCACAAAGAAAGCTCCCAAGCCCAAATGCCTTTTTACAATCAGCCATTCTTCGAGTGTGGCCATTCTTTACAGTAAAGAGCATGTTTGAACATCTAAAATGACCAAATAAAACAGACGAAGAAACAATAGGGACAAAAAAAAAAGTTTTGGAGACGATTTCTATGAGTGTGTGTGTGTGTCAGATTGGCACCAGCCCAAACAATTCACAACATTCGTGTTGACATTTTCAAAATACACCTTGTATTATTCTTATGCCCTTCGTGTTCGTCTCCAGTGCCAGCCATTTGTGGAATCTAAGGCACTGAGAAAGAAAACACTACACACTTAAACCACAGAGCCAGAGACCTAGACAAACTGTTGTGAAGAGTGGTTTCCTTACAAAAGCACACGTTTGGCATAAATAGAATCTGTAAATGTTCCTATTGAGAGCGGCCAAGTGAGGTGTTTTTTCTCTTAACTGTTTGAGCAAGGAAACGCAGGGGAGACTCGTTGATTGAGCTATTGAGCAAAGTCTGGCTGCAAAAAAACAAGAACATGTAATTCTCTGTAACTGTAGACACCCTGTAGGTGGCATAGTGGGTTTACAGTGAGGTGACCCGTCTTACACTGAAACTCTTCTGTAAAGTATCCATACAACCTACCAATATACAGTTGAAGTCGGAAGTTTACATACACCTTAGCCAAATACATTTAAATTCCGTTTTTTACCATTCCTGACATTTAATCCTAGTAAAAATTCCCTGTTTTAGGTGAGGTAGGAACACCACTTTATTTTAAGAAAGTGAAATGTCAGAATAAAAGTAGAGAGAATAACTTTATTTTAAGAATGTGAAATGTCAGAATAAAAGTAGAGAGAATAATTTCATTCAGCTTTTGTTTCTTTCATCACATTCCCTGTGGGTCAGAAGTTTACATACACTCAATTAGTATTTTGTAGCATTGCCTTTAAATTGTTTAACTTGGGTCCAATGTTTCGGGTAGCCTTCCACAATCTTCCCACAATAAGTTGGGTGAATTTTGGCCCATTCCTCCTGACAAAGCTGGTGTAACGGAGTAAGGTTTGTAGGCCTCCTTGCTCGCACACGCTTTTTCAGTTCTGCCAACACATTTTCCATAGGATTGAGGTCAGGGCTTTGTGATGGCCACTCCAATACCTTGACTTTGTTGTCCTTAAGCCATTTTGCCACAACTTTGGAAGTAGGCTTGGGGTCATTGTCCATTTGGAAGACTCATTTGCGACCAAGCTTTAACTTCCTGGCTGATGTCTTGAGATGTTGCTTCAATATATCCACATCATTTTCCTACCTCATGATGCCATCTATTTTGTGAAGTGCACCAGTCACTCCTGCAGCAAAGCACCTGCACAACATGATGCTGCCACCCCCGTGCTTCACAGTTGGGATGGTGTTCTTTGGCTTGCAAGCCTCCCCCTTTTTCCTCCAAACATAAC
This sequence comes from Oncorhynchus clarkii lewisi, assembly GCF_045791955.1. Classification (NCBI taxonomy): domain Eukaryota; kingdom Metazoa; phylum Chordata; class Actinopteri; order Salmoniformes; family Salmonidae; genus Oncorhynchus; species Oncorhynchus clarkii. The sequence goes on from NC_092152.1 coordinate 56,618,217, forward strand.
GATGGTCATTATGGCCAAACAGTTCTATTTTTGATTCATCAGACCAGAGGACATTTCTCCAAAAAGTACGATCTTTGTCTCCATGTGCAGATGCAAACCGTAATCTGGCTTTTTTATGGCAGTTTTGGAGCAGTTGCTTCTTCCTTGCTGAGCGGCCTTTCAGGTTATATCAATATAGGACTGTTTGTACCTTTTGAACCTGTTTCCTCCAGCATCTTCACAAGGTGTATGTATGTTAACTTCCGACTTTAACTGATATATATACAGTTGAAGTCGGAAGTTTACAAACACTTAGGTTGGGTTGGAGTCATTAAAACTCATTTTTCAACAAGTCGATTAGGACATCTACTTTGTGCATGGCACAAGTAATTTTTCCAACAATTGTTTACAGACAGATTATTTCACATAATTCACTGTATCACAATAACAGTGGATCAGAAGTTTACATACACTAAGTTCAGGCGTTTGGAAATTGCTCCCAAGGATGAACACCTTGTGGAGGTGTACAATTTTTTTCCTGAGGTCTTGGCTGAATACTTTAGATTTTCCCATGATGTCAAGCAAAGAGGAACTGAGTTTGAAGGTAGGCCTTGAAATACATCCACAGGTACACCTCCAATTGACTCAAATTATGTCTATTAGCCTATCAGAAACAGCTTGGAAAATTCCAGAAAATCCAATGACATTATTTTCTGGAATTGTCCAAACTGTTTAAAAGGCACAGTCAACTTGGTGTATGATAACTTCTGACCCACTGGAATTGTGAAACAGTGAATTATAAGTGAAATCTGTCTGTAAACAATTGTTGGAAAAATTAATAGTGTCATGCACAAAGTAGATGTCCTAACCGACTTGCCAAAACTATAGTTTGCTAACAACACATTTGTGGAGTGGTTGAAAAAAATAGTTTTAATGACTACAACCTAAGTGTATGTAAACTTCCGACTTCAACTATATATATATATATATATATATATATATATATATATATATATATATATATATATATATATAGAGCACCAGTCAAAAGTTTGGACACATCTACTCATTCAAGGGTTTTTCTTTATTTGTACTATTCTCTACATTGTAGAATAATAGTGAAGACATCAAGAATATGAAATAACATAAATGGAATCATGTATTTATATTTGAGATTCTTCAAAGTAGTCACCATTTGGCTTGATGACAGCTTTGCACACTCTTGGCATTTTCTCAACCAGCTTCATCTGGAATGCTTTTCTAACAAACTTGAAGGAGTTTCCACATATGCTGAGCACTTGTTGGCTGCTTTTCCTTCACACTGCGGTCCAATTCATCCCAAACCATCTCAATTGGGTTGAGATCGGGTGATTGTGGACGCCAGGTCATCTGATGCAGCACTCCATCACTCTCCTTCTTGGTCAAATAGCCATTACACAGCCTGGAGGTGTGTTGGGTCATTATCATGTTGAAAAACAAATGATAGTCCCACTAAGCAAAAACCAGATGGGATGACGTATCGCTGCAGAATGCTGTGGAAGCCATGCTGGTTAAGTGTACCTTGAATTCAAAATAAATCACTAACAGTGTAACCAGCAAAGCACCCACACACCATCACACCGCCTCCTCCATGTTTCACGGTGGGAACCACACATGTGTCAGTCCTCATGAGAGCCAGATTCATCATAGCACTTGATGGTTTTTGCGATTGCACTTGAAGAAACTTTCAAAGTTCTTGAAATGTTCCAGATTGACTGACCTTCATGTCTTAAAGTAATGATGGAGTGTCATTTCTCTTTGCTTATTTGTGCTGTTCATGCCATAATATGGACTTGGTCTTTTGAAGCTGGCTGAGAGAATGCCAAGAGGGTTCAAAGCTGTCATCAAGACAAAGTGTGGCTACTTTGAAGAAACTCAAATAATGGTCGGTAAGAGTGTCCCTGATTGAGTCTTTGAATGAAGAGATTGAGATTAAACTGTCCAGTTTGAGTTTTTGTTGCAGCTCGTTCCAGTCGCTAGCTGCAGCTAACTAAAAATACTAGCGACCCAGGAATGTGTGTACTTTGGGGACCTTTAACAGAATATGACTGGTAGACCGGGTGTTGTACATAGAGGATGAGTTCTATACTAGAAATCTCAGATGGGGGGAGTGAGGCCTAAGAGTTTTTTATTTTATTTAGCTTCAACCAGTGGGTCTTGCGACGGGTATACCGAGATGCCCAGTTTACTGAGGAGTATAGAGTGCAGTGATGTGTCCTATAAGGAACATTGGTGGCAAATCTGATGGACGAATGGTAAAGAACATCTAGCCGCTCAAGAGCACCCATACCTGCCGATCTATAAATTACGTCGCCGTAAGCTAGCATGGGGAGGATGGTCATCTGAATCAGGGTTAGTTTGGCAGCTGAGGTGAAAAAGGAGTGATTACAATTGAGAAAACCAAGTCTAGATTTAACTTTAGCCTGCAGCTTTGATATGACTTGAGAGAAGGACAGTGTACCATCTAGCCATACTCCCAAGTACTTGTATGAGGTGACTACCTCAAGCTCTTTACCTTCAGAATCAGTAATCACACCTGTAGGGAGAGGGGCATTCTTTTTACCAAACCACATTACCTTTGTTTTGGAGGTGTTCAGAACAAGGCAGAGAAAACTTGTTGGACAGTAAGAAAGCTTTGTTGTAGAGAGTTTAGAATCCGGGGAGGGGCCAGCTAAGTATAAGACTGCCTGAGCTATGTTGTTGATGTAAATTGAGAAGAGCGTGGGGCCTATGATCGAGCCTTGTGGTACTCCCTTGGTGACAGGCAGTGGCTGAGACAGCAGATGTTCTGACTTTATACACTGTACTTTTTGAGAGAGGTAGTTAGAAAACCAGGCCAAAGACCCCTCAGAGACACCAATAATCCTTAGCCGGCCCACAAGAATGGAATTGTCTACCGTATCAAAAGCTTTGGCCAAGTCAATAAAAAGAGCAGCACAACATTGCTTAGAATCAAGGGCAATGGTGACATCATTGAGGACCTTTAAGGTTGCAGTGACACATCCATAACCTGAGTGGAAACCAGATTGCATGCCTGAGAGAATATTAGACATCAAGAAAGCCAGTCAATTGATTATTGACACATTTTTCCAACACTTTTGATAAACAGGGCAAACTAGAAATAGGCCTATAACAGTTAGGATCAGCTTGATCTACACCTTTAAATGAAGGATAAACCGTGGCTGCCTTCCAAGCCATGGGTACCTCCCCAGAGAGGAGAGACAGGTTAAAAAGGTCAGAGATAGGCTTGGTGATTGATGACAGAGGCAGCAACCTTAAATAAGAAAGGGTCTAAACCATCTTACCCAGATGTTTTTTGGAGTCAAGAGCTCAGCAAGGTGCTTCTTGTCAGTAACAACCACATCATCAACATTAAGGGACATGGCAGGCGTGAAGTGGAGGGTTTATTCTCCAGGTCTTTAACCGTTTTCCAGAAATTCTTGGGGTTACACGCACAGAGAGAGAACTGCTCCTTAAAGTAACTAAATTTGGCCTTCCGGATAGCCTGGGTGCACTTATTTCTCATTTACCTGAACAAGAGCCAGTCACTCTGAATATGCTTTTGCCAAGCCTTTCGCCAAATGCAATTCTTGAGGTGGAGTAACTCTGCAAGATCACGGTCAAACCAGGGGCTGAACCTGTTTTTAATTCTAATTTTATTTATGGGTGCGTGTTTGTTAACAATACCACTGAAAATATCAAAAAAGAAGGTCCAAGCGTCTTCGACAGAGAGGATCAAGCTGATTCTATACCATTTTACAGAGGCCAGGTCATGAAGGATGGCTTGCTCATTAAAGGTTTTTAGGAAGTGTCTATGACAAATCAGGACAGGTCGTTTCACTGAGCAGCTATTATGAACACAGGATGTAAAACAATGATCACTAAGGTCATTACAGAAAACACAAGTCTGATACCTACCAGGATTATTTTTGAGGATAACATCGAGGAGGGTAGCCTTTACTGGGTGTTTGGAGTCATACTTTGTGGGATTGGTAATAATCTGAGAAAGATTTAGGGAGTCCTATTGCTTTAGGCCTTGGTCAGGTGGTTTAAGCATGTCCCAGTTTAGGTCACCTAGCAGGACAAATTCAGACTTAGTGTAAGGGGCTAGGAGAGAGTTTAGGGCAGGTAAGGTACAGGCCGGTGCTGATGGAGGATGATAGCACCCAGCAACAGTCAACACAGAGCTATTTGAAAGTTTAATGCTTAAAACCAGCAAATCAAATTGTTTGGGGACAGATTTGGTGGAGACAACCGAGCACTGAAGGTGATCCTTGGTAAAGATTGCCACTCCCCCACCTTTGGAAGATCTGTCTTGCTGATAAAAAGGTTATAACCAGAAAGGTTAACATCAGTATTCAAAACACTCTTCCTTAACCACGTTTTAGTAAGGACCAACACATCTGGATTGGAGCTGTGAACCCACACTTTCAATTTATCTATTTTAGGTAATAAGCTTCTAGTGTTAACATGCAGAAAACCCAGGCTTTTAAGAGAACAGAAATCAGTGATGCAGATATCAGAGCACAAGTCAGTATTGGGGCTAGCAACAGTAGATGGGCTAGGGTGTACATGCACATTTCCAGATATCATCAACAGTAATACAATCAAGGCATGGCAGAGTACAGGGAGAGCTCTCCAGTGTTGATGTATGACATGTGTATGTGCATTAGATGGCAACAAGATCATATTGTACAGCAATTTCATCAAGTAACATGAATACAAAGCTGGCGAGAGGTAGTTAGAATAGGATGGGAGGCCAAAAGTCTGTGTAACCAATAGAGAGTCAGAGTCCCGAGTGTGGGAACAAACATTATCTGTTTCACAGTTGGGTAAAGAAAGTTTGTAGTTAACAAAGCATGCAGGAGTCATGAGGCAAATAGCAAAATACAAAATAATAAAAAAATATAATGACTTGGTGCTAGCCATTGTAAGTTAAGAGTCACTTGCCCTAACAGTGCTTGTGTGCTGGAGACGAGCGAAAGCTCGGGAGAGAGCGGGGAGTGTGGTGGGGGTACCTGTACTAGACAGGGGGAGACAACCAGGGCAGACGGTGAACAGATCGCCAGGTGGAATCCAAGCAGAAGTGCAGCAGGCAACGGCAGTAGGTGTCACACCCACTTGGGGGAGAAGCTTTTATTTCTGGAGGGAGAATTCTCGTAGAAAATAGAGTCAGAGTCCCAAGTGTGGGAACAAACAGTCTGTCCCACGGTTGGGTAAACAAGAAAGTTCATGGTCAACAAAGCATGCAGGAGTCATGAGACAAATAGCAAAATATATAAATGTAATGTCCTTTATTTTTATTAATGTTTTTATCTTTTTCTTAGCTTTCAAAATAGCATCAGCCAAAACACTACTCACTCAGTCTCAAATTGGATGGTGTCCTCAGGTCTCTGCTGTCTGTTTGCCAGAGTACCCTCCATATAGCTTGGAAGGGTAGCATCCTGCATATGTCCCTGCCGAAAAATCCAAGTTTATGCAACTCCAAATCTATCCTCTTGCAAAAGAACATCTTGAAAAATGTGAGCGCTCACATGCAGCTGTGTCTCTCTCTCCCTAGCCTCTTCATTAATGCAGTTTGAACCTCTTAAAGTAAAGATTCACCCATTCTTTATGTTATATTGTTTTTGTGCGTCTATGAGCAATGTTCTATTGATTCCCTGGCTCAGTTCATGTTGTCATGTGTATCTGAGATATCGCCATTCAAGCAGGCAGACATTCGGCCGGTATGACGTAGCATGGTGAAAAAGACGCTCTCACTACACTGGAAGTTAATAGGAATACGACTTTTAGAATGCAAAAATATCTATCATACATGTCAGATTTCAATACTGGCCTATGTCATAACGTGGTAGGTTGTCTTCTGTCTAATGAGCCATTGATCTTATTTTTGCGATATTCCTACCTCAAGAAATTTGTAAAATAACAGAGGGACTAACACATTTCTCTGATTTGTCAGCCTCTTCAGTCCAAAGTGCATTGCATGGTGGTATTGTGAATGTCAGAATCCAGTCTGAGGCACATTGATCTACAGGTTTAACATGAGATTGTAGACTCCTGAATTGATAGTGCAGTTTGTTTAGACAATTTTACAGCTAACTAGCTACTTCACATGTTGATATTGACTTTGGTATTATTGTGCAGCTACGTTTGCTACATAGCTAGCTATAGCTAGCCAGCCCATATAGAGAGAATTGCATTGTGGGTTTTGTAGTCGACTTGAGCTGCAGCAGATTTCCACAATAATTCTCATTGCCACCAAACTTATTAGAATGATGAAATTAAACATTTGTTCACAAAAAATATTGTTCTCACATACTAGTGTTATGTAACACTGTAAATTATAGGAATTAGTGTTTCTGGGAGGATTTTTTCCATTAACAACAGCCACTACCAGAAATATCAATAATAACAGATGCTGTTGTAGCTTTATAGGAACTGTTATAGCCCTACCATGAATACCCAAAAGTCATCCCAGAGCATAAACTTCAGCCCACCTTTTAATCAAACAGTCTCATCCTCTGGTTAAAAAAAACCCTGTGTGGTGTAGCAATATGGGATGACTGCTAGTGGCAGACCAAACTTAAAAACAGTAACACCTGCTATAAACCACAAAGCTCAGGCCCAAGGACAACACACAAAAGGTAGAGAGAGAGAGGGAGAGGCTGTCTCCTGGAGATGAAAGACACCACCGAGAAGGCTTTTCTTCTTTTGATGGAAACAAGAATCAGACGATTGAGAGCAAAGAGAACCTGTCATATCGTGGCTACGTTCAAAAGCCACACCTGCTGTTTGCAGTGGTCGTCTCTTCACTCCTGGTGCACAGACGAAACAACACACACAAAAAGTTCACTTCAAACAGTCCACTGTGTCCTGCACCCAGTGCCACACCCACAGAGACAGACAATATATTTTTTTACAAAGCATAGAAATCAAATCGGTTTTTATTTCCATGTTACATATGCGGAGGGTTGTAACAAGTATTTAGCAAGTTAGATAATTCATGGCATCTGTAGTTTCATAAACCTTTTAACATCAATAACAACAATGGCAACCATATGAGATCTAGGAGTTGGAATAACTTTGAACCAATGGAACAGCCCGAGGGTGATGACAAGGAGTAGACCATAGGTTATCTACAACTGGAGGGGCACTAAAAGTAGGGGTGAGGGGCCAAACACCCTGCTAAGTGAGGTTCATATGATTATATTTAGCTGGCCACGTCCTTGTCCCCTTTGAGGTGTCACAGCACACAATCAGTCCAATTGACATGCACACACCAACTCCACAGTGAGGCCACAAAGCCACGTATACCTGAAAAACCTACTTGATGCTCTTATGAGTTTGTCTGCAGTCTTTAGTTGACAGCACTCACCTTGTAGGATTCACCCCATCAAGTCACTTTACACGAGAGAACAAATTAAAAACAGTATTCTTCAGCAGGAAATCATTGGGGAGGAAAACACAAAACACACACACACACACACACACCCAAACACACATAAAAGAGTAAGGTCATGTTGCAGACATCAGAACACACATTCTTACAGCGGTGCTGTGACCACATCAAGAGGCCAACAGACAGCCAGCTCCAAACAAAGTGCTGCCGTGAAGGGAGTGGAGACGTCAGAGATTAGCACTCTACAAGGTGCCCCAGTAAAACAGCAGGTTCACAACCACCGTGTCTATATACAGGACAGCATGCCTCTATCTACCGACTGCCGGATTCCACACAAATACAAGAGAGCGTTTCTAATCATGTCCACCTAGAACACCTTAGAACACTTCAACCCCGGGTCACCAACAGACCAAGATTCAAATAAGAACAGATCAGTAGGTCATATACTTTCCCAAAAGTAATATTGCCTATAAAAATGTATTACATCCTAACAAACACCCATACTATTTTGTTTCTGAATGACTAAGGGTAAGATTCTCTGATACTTCTCCAGTGCAAAGGCATGCTGTCTAACACAAGCAACAGCTAAGCCTGGGACGGTCTCCCAACATGTTCCTCACCATCCTCTCACTATATATGTGCCCATGTCAAGCCTACAATGGTCACACACAGATCCCTCCCCCTCCAGCCCTGATGTAATTGTTTGTGTGTGTACCCAGCAGGAGAGGAGAACAATTTAAGAGGTAGGCTGGAGGATGTCTTGCTCTTTCTTTTGAGTTGTGGTGTCTGAAGGGGTTCCGCTTGCCTTCGGGGAGGGAAATTAATTTGTAGACTGCACACACTCCTGCACACTTTGAAACTAGAGTGGGCCTGGCACTGTGAATGGCCTGAGGCCTTCACCAGTCTAACCCAGCCCACTGCAGCTCTGCTCAGCCCCGGTCTGGTCAGTCTAAACGGAAATGGCTGGCCAATCCAGTCCACATAGCTGATCTCCCAATGGTTACCCAGAGCAGGGAGTAGAAACTGGTTGTATTCTGGGTATGCTGTGTTTCAACAATCTCTCTGGCCCCCATCCTGTTTGGGCGCTTCAGATTTTTTTTCTCCTTACAAAGCTTTCCTTTTTGTTCTGCCTCAACTATGTCAGCCATTGATGTCCCAACCCAAGTTTTTTTTCTTTTGATTCCTTTTTTTTTTTATCTAGGGATACCTGCATAGAGCTCTGTAAAGAGTGGGAGCGAGAGAGGGAGGGGTGGGGACTCTGCGTTGACACATAAAACCTGAGTTTCTCAGTTTTCAAATGTTTCATTGAGCCTCTCGCTGCTTTGATATTTTAAGTAGGTATCACAACAAAAGGAGCAACAAATGGCTGGAAAGGTAATTCAGAATATTAAGGCTGCTAATGGCCCAGGCCTCTGGAGCAGATCTGCCCCGAAAGGAGAGCCCTGTCCCATGAGTCCTATTTGGTTTCCAAGGGGAGGGCCATCCTTCCTCCTGGTTACACCGGGCTACCCTCTGCATGACAAGCAGGCATTTTTCCTGTGTTGTGAGGGGCTGCTGACTAATATAGCAATCAACCAAACCTCACATACTTAGCTAATTTGACAGGTTATGTTCTGCAGATGTTACACCTTTAATAATCAGTTTAAGATTTTTCTCTGTCTATCTTCCTTATCTCCAGAGAATAACCCTTGCATTTGAAAGTTGCCCTCAAATACAGTGTCTTAGCAAAATGTTATTGTACCCCCGAGAAATTGTTCAGGGTAGGGTATCATTTTTTCTTTGTTTATTTATTAAATCGACAATCTCTGACTCATGTATACCAAGCCTTAACCATTACTAAAGCCACTTCTGAATATTTGTATTTTCCCTTTATTTAACTAGGCACTGCCTTGTTCAGGGACAGAATGGCAGATTTTTATCTTGTCAGCTCGGGGATTCGATCTTGCAACCTTTCGGTTACTAGTCCAACGCTCTAACCACTAGGCTACCCGCCGCCCCAATATCTAAAATATAAAAGAAAATGTATGCACAAACATCTGAGGTTCAGCTCATCAAACAAACCACAAAACATGTCCCAAACACAGATGAGGAGCAGAGGACTACTAGTCTTATCTAGACTGACCTGGAAGCCTGCCAATTTGCCACCTCAACTCACACCAGGGATTAGAAGAGGAATCTGTAGAGCAAGTTGAAGGGAGCCTGTGCTTTAGATTCCACTCCCAACTCACCAAGGTTGCCAACTGGCTCATGTTAAAAAGGTTCACTTCTGGTGTCATTTCCCAATGGAGGATCCCCCTTTAGTCAAGGTATCAATCTGATTCAATTTTGAGAGTGTCTTGCATTTTTGTTGTGAAATGTTTGTTTGGGGGTAACAAAAAAGTTAATGTTTTTCACATACAGTGGGGAGAACAAGTATTTGATAACCTGCAAAATCGGCAGTGTTTCCCACTTACAAAGCATGTAGAGGTCTGTAATTTTTATCATAGGTACACTTCAACTGTGAGAGACGGAATCTAAAACAAAAATCCAGAAAATCACATGTATGATTTTTAAGTTAATAATTAGCATTTTATTGCATGACATAAGTATTTGATACATCAGAAAAGCAGAACTTAATATTTGGTACAGAAACATTTGTTTGCAATTACAGAGATCATACGTTTCCTGTAGTTCTTGACCAGGTTTGCACACACTGCAGCAGGGATGTTGGCCCACTCCTCCATACAGACCTTCTCCAGATCCTTCAGGTTTCGGGGCTGTCGCTGGGCAATATGGAATTTCAGCCCCCTCCAAAGATTTTCTATTGGGTTCAGGTCTGGAGACTGGCTAGGCCACTCCAGGACCTTGAGATGCTTCTTACGGAGCCACTCTTTAGTTGCCCTGGCTGTGTGTTTTGGGTCGTTGTCATGCTGGAAGACCCAGCCACGACCCATCTTCAATGCTCTTACTGAGGGAAGGAGGTTGTTGGCCAAGATCTCGCGATACATGGCCCCATCCATCCTCCCCTCAATACAGTTCAGTCATCCTGTCCCCTTTGCAGAAAAGCATCCCCAAAGAAGGATGTTTCCACCTCCATGCTTCATGGTTGGGATGGTGTTCTTGGTGTTGTACTCATCCTTATTCTTTCTCCAAACACAGCGAGTGGAGTTTAGACCAAAAAGCTCTATTTTTGTCTCACCAGACCACATGACCTTCTACCATTCTTTCTCTGGATCATCCAGATGGTCATTGGCAAACTTCAGATGGGCCTTGACATGCACTGGCTTGAGCAGGGGGACCTTGCGTGCGCTGCAGGATTTTAATCCATGACGACGTAGTGTGTTACTAATGGGTTTCTTTGAGACTGTGGTCCCAGCTCTCTTCAAGTCATTGACCAGGTCCTGCCGTGCAGTTCTGGGCTGATCCCTCACCTTCCTCATGATCATTACTGCCCCATGAGGTAAGATCTTGCATGGAGCCCCAGACCGAGGGTGATTGACTGTCATCTTGAACTTCTTCCATTTTCTAATAATTGCGCCAACAGTTGTTGCCTTCTCACCAAGCTGCTTGCCTATTGTCCTATGGCCCCATCCCAGCCTTGTGCAGGTCTACAATATTATCCCTGATGTCCTTACACAGCGCTCTGGTCTTGGCAATTGTGGAGAGGTTGAGAATGTGGACAGGTGTCTTTTATACAGGTAACGAGTTCAAACAGGTGCAGTTAATACAGGTAATGAGTGGAGAACAGGAGGGTTTCTTAAAGAAAAACTAACAGGAATGTGAGAGCAGGAATTCTTACTGGTTGGTAGGTGATCAAATACTTGTCATGCAAAAAAATTGCAAATTAATTACTTAAAAATCATAGTGTGGTTTTCTGGATTTTTGTTTTAGATTCCGTCTCTCACAGTTGAAGTGTACCTATGATAAAAAAATTACAGACCTCTACATGCTTTGTAAGTAGGAAAACCTGCAAAATCGGCAGTGTCTCAAATACTTGTTCTCCCCACTGTACCACAAAAGTTGTCAATTTCCAGAAGGTCTGGGTGCCATATTGGCCTTTTGAATGTTATGTCTGGATACCCTCTAGGTGTGTTTATAGCACACTCACAATAGAAATTGGTGAATATCCAAATATGGGGAAAAACATTGAACATCGATGATTACTTCTGCCCGGGCTGTCTTCGTGCAGGTGGAAACACACTATAAACCTAGGAAGAGAGTCTTCAAACAGGATGTCGTCGGCTTTATTGGGGTATGCTAAGCATGATTGCATCACGCTTCCTAACTGAAGCATATTGAGCAGAGCTCTGCTTTTCATTAAGCAGCCGACCACCCTCCTCTGCTGCACCTATTCAGTTCTGTCTGAGACTAGCACTCCTGCATGATTAGTGTGTTTGAATGTGTGTTTGGGTGAGAGATGTTCTAAAGCTAGCCTGTGTGCCTTTAAGAAATGTTCACCCCACTCAGTCTGGAAGCCACTCGATTGAGTTAGGATTTATCAAAGCATAAGAGAGGGAAATGTGTAGCTAACATTCAATGAGCGGGGTTAGCAATTACTGAGAATGGGAATTCCATGCTAAGTTTCAGGACAGAAATATAAATTCAGTCAGAAACATCTGCTCTCTAATTCATGCATAAGGAAGAGCAAAATAGCATTCATACAGTACCAGGCGAAAGTTTGGACATACAGTGGGGCAAAAACGTATTTAGTCAGCCACCAATTGTGCAAGTTCTCCCATGTAAAAAGATGAGAGGCCTGTAATTTTCATCATAGGTACACTTCAACTATGACAGACAAAATGAGAAAAAAAATCCAGAAAATCACATTGTGGGATTTTTGATGAATTTATAAGCATATTATGGTGGAAAATAAGTTTTATTTGAGACAACTGTACAACCATCAAGATTAATTGTCAGATTCAACAGAAGATCTTTGTTTCTTGGGACCTAGAACAAGCATTCTGTTTTGTCCGAGTTTAAAAGTAGAACATTTCCAGCCATCCACTTCCTTATGTCTGAAACACAGGCTTCTAGCGAGGGCAGTTTTGGGGCTTCACCATGTTTCATTGAAATGTACAGCTGTGTGTCATCCACATAGCAGTGGAAGTTAACATTATGTTTTCGAATGACATCCCCAAGAGGTAAAATATATAGTCAAAACAATAGTGGTCCTAAAACGGAACCTTGAGGAACACCGAAATTTACAGTTGATTTGTCAGAGGACAAACCATTCAGAGACAAACTGATATCTTTCCGACAGATAAGATCTAAACCAGGCCAGAACTTGTCCATGTAGACAAATTTGGGTTTCCAATCTCTCCAAAAGAATGTGGTGATTGATGGTATCAAAAGCAGCACTAAGGTCTAGGAGCACGAGGACAGATGCAGAGCCTCGGCCTGATGCCATTAAAAGGTCAATTATCACCTTCACAAGTGCAGTCTCAGTGCTATGATGGGGTCTAAAACCAGACTGAAGCATTTTGTATACATTGTTTGTCTTCAGAAAGGCAGTGAGTTGCTACGCAACAGCTTTTTCTAAAATCTTTGAGAGGAATGGGAGATTCTTTATATTTTCTGGGTCAAGGTTTGGCTTTTTCAAGAGAGGCTTTATTACTTCCACTTTTAGTGAGTTTGGTACACATCCGGTGGATAGAGAGCCGTTCATTATGTTCAACATTGGAGGGCCAAGCACAGGAAGCAGCTCTTTCAGTAGTTTAGTTGGAATAGGGTCCAGTATGCAGCTTGAAGGTTTAGAGGCCATGATTATTTTCATCATTGTGTCAAGAGATATAGTACTAAAACACTTGAGTGTCTCTCTTGATCCTAGGTCCTGGCAGAGTTGTGCAGACTCAGGACAACTGAGCTTTGAAGGAATACGCAGATTTAAAGAGGAGTCCGTAATTTGCTTTCTAATGATCATGATCTTTTCCTCAAAGAAGTTCATGAATTTATTACTGCTGAAGTGAAAGCCATCCTCACTTGGGGAATGCTGCTTTTTAGTTAGCTTTGCGACAGTATTGTCATGACATTGCCCTCTATGGGTACAGCAAGCCCCATCCCCCTCTCCCTGCCTCCCCCTTCAACTAGGCTGCTGTGGTCAGAGAGAGGTCGTAAATTCCTGAGGAGAAGACCCTGCCTCATGACCACACAGTATAAGAGACAGAGTGAATTTTCATAGAGAACAAAGGAATTTCTTCCACCTCACAGAACTTGAGGTCCAAACAAATTTCATGTTCTGGAGAAGGTATAAAAGATCGGTGAAGAATCCAGCTACGAACTGGTCCGTTTGTTACAACTTGGGGAAGCTCATGTGAGATGGTGTGGCCGCATTACCATAACGCTGTTTATTTAATAGCCTCAGATATGAGGTCTAATTGTTGTATACGATGAATGAGTGAGTATGATACTGTGTGTAAAATTGTGTAATGTGATTTGACTGTTTAATGAAGGAAACTCCAATTCCCTTTTGAGTTGAACTAAATCATAGGACTGCCCCTGAGCCCAGTTAGGGTCGGGCATCCTGGGACAACCCCTTTTCTGCAATTCCGAATAAAACCCAACTTTGAGAAATTCTCAAGTAGACCACGTTTCTCTCAATCACGGGAGTACAAAGGTTGCAGACCATTGCTGAATCTTTTAACCATACCATGTGGTTAAACTCTTAGACTATCGATACCGACAGAATAAGAACAAGTCTTTTATATTAATTACTAGGTCTGCAGCTAGGAATTCGGTATCATTGAACGCGAAGAACGACAACCGCCGAAACATCCATTCTACAACATGAATGTCGCTCTGAACTATCCCCTCTAACCACGACAGACAGAGAGAGAGACAGACAATTCTACAAAATAAACAACTTTTCAACAAAAGATCAAGACGACACACTGAGCGCGTAAATATATATTGATTGCAATAGTTCCCGAATGAGTGAGCGTTCATGTGTAAAGGAGTAGCATTTCAATTGTTATAATTATGAACTCTGTAGTGACTTCTTAGTCGACCCCCACTTCCCTTTTGTCTAACAAGCCACTATGCCAGTTTAGCCCACTAGGGCACATTTCCTTATCATTTCTTGTAACCATATTGACTTTGTTTGTTTGTTTATGGATTTCTGTGAATTACTTCGTTAGTAATAAATAAATGATTTCAGACAATTGATGTATGGATGACTCCTAGTGAAGAATGGGTTCATGCAGATAACCAACAATTTACGACGTTTGGAATGAGACTAACGTGAGGTAATATAAATAATTCATTAAATCGAAGACTAATTGATCAGATATAAAATAGCTGAAAAGTTATTTTAGGAAATGATAACTTTGTAATCTGAATATTTTCCTTGGTGCCCCAACTTAAGTTAATTACAATTACATGATTAATCAGTTTGATCGCGTAATACTAATTACAGAGAATCTTTGATAAAAACTAAGTCTTCAATTTAATGATAGTAAAGACACGACAGTATCAAAAAGAAATTTAGAATTGTTCTTATTTTCCTCAATTAAGTTGGAAAAATAGGATGATCGAGCAGCAGTGCTGGCTCTTCGATACTGCATGGTACTGTCTTTCCAAGCTAGTCGGAAGACTTCCAATTTGGTGTGGCGCCATTTCTGTTCCAATTTTCTGGAAGCTTGCTTCAGAGCTCAGGTATTTTCTGTATACCAGGGAGCTAGTTTCTTATGAGAAATGTTTTTAGTTTTTAGGGGTGCAACTGCATCTAGGTTATTGCGCAAGGTTAAATTGAGTTCCTCAGTTAGGTGGTTAACTGATTTTTGTCCTCTGACGTCCTTGGATAGGCAGAGGGAGTCTGGAAGGGCATCAAGGAATCTTTGTGTTGTCTGGGAATTTATAGCACGACTTTTGATGCTCCTTGGTTGGGGTCTGAGCCAATTATTTGTTGCAATTGCAAACGTAATAAAATGGTGGTCCGAAAGTCCAGGATTATGAGGAAAAACATTAAGATCCACAACATTTATTCCATGGGACAAAACTAGGTCCAGAGTATGACTGTGACAGTGAGTAGGTCCAGAGACATGTTGGACAAAACCCACTGAGTTGATGATGGCTCCGAAAGCCTTTTGGAGTGGGTCTGTGGACTTTTCCATGTGAATATTAAAGTCACCAAAAATTTGAATATTATCTTCTATGACTACAAGGTCCGATAGGAATTCAGGGAACTCAATGAGGAACGCTGTATATGGTCCAGGAGACCTGTAAACAGTAGCTATAAAAAGTGATTGAGAAGGCTGCATAGATTTCATGACTAGAAGCTCAAAAGACAAACGTCATTTTTTTTTTGTAAATTGAAATTTGCTATCGTAAATGTTAGCAACACCTCTGCCTTTGCGGGATGCACGGGGGATATGGTCACTAGTGTAACCAGGAGATGAGGCCTCATTTAACACAGTAAATTCATCAGGCTTAAGCCATGTTTCAGTCAGGCCAATCACATCAAGATTATGATCAGTGATTAGTTCATTGACTATAACTGCCTTTGAAGTAAGGGATCTAACATTAAGTAGCCCTATTTTGAGATGTGAGGTATCACGATCTCTTTCAATAATGGCAGGAATGGAGGAGGTCTTTATCCTAGTGAGATTGCTAAGGCGAACACAGCCATGTTTATTTTTGCCCAACCTAGGTCGAGGTACAGACACGGTCTCAATGGGGATAGCTGAGCTGACTACACTGGACTGTGCTAGTGGCAGACTCCACTAAAAGCTGGCAGGCTGGCTAACAGCCTTCTGCCTGGCCTGCACCCTATTTCATTGTGGAGCTAGAGGAGTGTCTATGTTGGTGGATAAGATGAGAGCACCCCTCCAGCTAGGATGGAGACCATCACTCCTCAGCAGGCCAGGCTTGGTGATGTTTGTGGGTGAGTCCCAGAAAGAGGGCCAATTATCTACAAATTCCATCTTTTGGGAGGGGCAGAAAACAGTTTTCAACCAGCGATTGAGTTGTGAGACTCTGCTGTAGAGCTCATCACTCCCCCTAACTGGGAGGGGGCCAGAGACAATTACTCGATGCCGACATCTTTCTAGCGGATTTACACGCTGAAGCTATGTTGCGCTTGGTGACCTCTGACTGTTTCATCCTAACATCGTTGGTGCCGATGGGTTTTTCTTTAGTTTTTACTATTTTCTAAATTGTAGTATAATAGTGAAGACATAAAAACTATGAAATAACACATATGTAAATCATGTAGTAACCAAAGAAATGTTAAATAAGACAAAATATTTTATATTTAAGCTTCTTCAAAGTAGCCACCAATTTGCCTTGATGACAGCTTTGCACACTCTTGGCATTCTCTCAACCAGCTTCACCTGGAATGCTTTTTCAACAGTCTTGAAGGAGTTCCCACAAAGGCTGAGCACTTGGCTGCTTTTCCTTCACTCTACAGTCCAACTCATCCCAAACCATCTCAATTGGGTTGAGGTCAGGTGATTGTGGAGGCCAGGTCATCTGATGCAGCACTCCATCACTTTCCTTCTTGGTCAAATAGCCCTTACACAGCCTGGAAGTGTGTTGGGTCATTGTCCTGTTCATAAACAAAGTCCCACTAAGCACAAACCAGATGGGATGGCGTATAGCTGCAGAATGCTGTGGAAGCCATGCTGGTTAAGTGTGCCTTGAATTATAAATAAATCCCTGACCCTAACCCTAAATCCCTAACCCTAACCCTAAATAAAATAGACTGTGTCAACAGCAAAGCACCTCCACACAATCACACCTCTTCCAAGCTTCACAGTGGTAACCACACATGCAGAGATCATCCGTTCACCTACTCTGCGTCTCACAAAGACACAGCGGTTGGAACCAAATATCTCAAATTTGGACTCATCAGACCAAAGGAGAGATTTCCACCAGTCGAATGTCCATTGCTCGTGTTTCTTGGCCCAAGCAAGTCTCTTCTTATTATTGGTGTCCTTTAGTGGTGGTTTCTTTGCAGCAATTCGACCACGAAGGCCTGATTTACACAGTCTCCTCTGAACAGTTGATGTTGAGATGTGTTTGTTACTTGAACTCTGTGAAGCATTTATTTGGGCTAAATTAACTTATCCTCTGCAGCAGAGGTAACTCTGGGTCTTCCTTTCCTGTGGTGGTCCTCATGAGAGCCAGTTTCATCATAGTGCTTGATGGTTTTTGCGACTGGACTTGAAGAAAGTTTTCCAGATTGACTGACCTTCATGCCTTAAAGTAATGATGGACTGTCGTTTCTCTTTGCTTATTTTAGCTGTTCTTGCCATAATATGGACTTGGTCTTTTAAATAAATAGCTCTATCTTCTGTATACAACCCCTACCTTGTCACAACACAACTGATTGTCTCAAACGCATTAAGAAGGACAGATATTCCACCACTTTTTTTTTTTTTTTTTATATATATTTTTTTTTATATATTTTTTTTTTCTACCCCGTTTTCTCCCCAATTTCGTGGTATCCAATTGTTTTAGTAGCTACTATCTTGTCTCATCGCTACAACTCCCGTACGGGCTCGGGAGAGACGAAGGTTGAAAGTCATGCGTCCTCCGATACGCAACCCAACCAAGCCGCACTGCTTCTTAACACAGCGCGCATCCAACCCGGAAGCCAGCCGCACCAATGTGTTGGAGGAAACACTGTGCACCTGGCAACCTTGGTTAGCGCGCACTGCGCCCGGCCCGCCACAGGAGTCGCTGGTGCGCGATGATACAAGGATATCCCTACCGGCCAACCCCTCCCTAACCCGGACGACGCTAGGCCAATTATGCACCGCCCCACGGACCTCCCGGTCGCGGCCGGTTACGACAGAGCCTGGGCACGAACCCAGAGTCTCTGGTGGCACAGCTGGCCACAAATGAACTTTTGACAAGGCACACCTGTTAATTGAAATTCATTTCAGGCGACTACCTCGTGAAGCTGGTTGAGAGAATGCCAAGAGTGTGCAAAGCTGTCAAAGGCCAATGGTTCCCAAACTAGGGGTCGTAGGAGAATTTCCAAAATCCCACAATACCTTAAAAATCTAAATGAAAATTATCTCAAGACCTGAATCAAGGATAATAATATTCTTGATACGATTTGAAAGGAAACACTTTGAAGTTTGTGGAAATGTTAAATTAATGTAGGAGAATATAACACATTAGATCTGGTAAAAGATAATACAAAGAAGAAAAATGCAATTTATTTATATTTTTTGGTACCATCAACGTTGAAATGCAAGAGAAAGGCCAAAATGTATTATTCCAACCCAGGCGCAATTTAGACTTTGGCCACTAGATGACAGCAGTGTGTGTGTGTGTTTTAGACTGATCCATTGAACCATTGCATTTATGTTCAACATTTTGTATCAAGACTGCCTAAATGTGCCTAATTGGTTTATTAATACATGTTCAAGTTCATAACTGCACTCTCCTCAAACAATAGCATGGTATTCTTTGACTAATAGCTACTGTAAATTAGACAGTGCAGTTAGATGCACAAGAATTTAAGCTTTTTGCCAATATCAGACATGTCTATGATCTGGGACATACAACCTCATGCTAATCACATTAGCCTATGTTAGCTCAGCCAATGTGAACTTTTTTATTTTGGGCTATGGCAGTCAATTGCAAAACATTCTAACAGTATTTCTGATTGTCTTAACTTATGATCACATACTTTTAATGTGGGGCTATGACAGTCAATTTCAAATTAGTCTGATATAATTTCTCTAATGCCATATTCAAAACAATTGATAACCCCTTCACAAGTGCAAATTACTATTTTGAGGGATTGGCTACCATTTGCACCAACAATTCCACAACGTCACTACAAAGAACAATAGTCTCTGCCTGGAAAAAAATTCTGAGCCCCATCACATACTAAATCAATCTAGAATAAATGATGATGTAGTCTGGGCAGTGGGAGATTGATAAATCATTAAATCAGGAACAACCTGGTCTCAGAGCATTTCGTATTATTCTGTACATAAATCTGAGACACTCCATTTGGTATTGCTACATAAGACAGACATTTACTTAAGGCAAAACGAAAGGAGGATTGTTGGCCGGGGGGTGGATTACACAAATGTCTAGCAACCAAAAGTTGCGAGTTCAAATCTTATCATGGACAACTTTAGTGTTATAGCTAATTAGCAACTTCAACTACATACTACTTTTTGCTACTTTGCAACTACTTAGCATGTTAGATAACCTTTCCCCTAACCCTAGCCTTAACCCTTTTAGCTAACACTTCAAAACCTAATCTTAACCTTTTTAGCTAACCATTTCCCTAACACTAACCCTTTAACCAAACTGCTCAACTTAACCCTAACCCCTAGCATAGCTAACATTATCGAGCTAGCTAACGTTAGCCACCTAGCCACCTTGCTAGAATTCTTAACATATCATAATTTTTGCCAATTAGTAATATTGTACATTTTGAAAATGCATAATATATTGTACGTTTTGCAAATTCGTAGCATATAATACAAATTGTAATTCGTCACATATCATACGAATTGGACGTCCACAAATGAATACTTGCATACAGAATCATTTGAAAAGCTCTGAGACCAGGTTGAGAAGGCTGTAAATGGAAAATGTTAGCATTGCTGTGGTTTCCAACTGTACTGTCTAATATCATCTGCATGCTTCCTGAAACCAGCTACAGCTTTTAAACTCTTTGTTTGATGTGTGCATCCTCAGTAAATATAAGCACTCTTAATTAACATTATGGCAAAACTATACACACCTGTGACATTTCCATGAAACATTGGTAGATCATTGAAATAGAAACCAAGAACCCTTTTTTTTTGTTGCTCCTGATACAAATAGTTGTTATTCCCTAAGGGGGTGGATACAAGCTGGGTAGCTTCTCTGACCATGAAGGAAGAATGCATGTGCGCACATACGTATTCTAGAGTTACCACCCAGTATGTCAGAAGTAGCGACCGTCTCCACATTCAGACAGGCAATACTCTCCCAGTGGCCATAGGCTGTGCCGGGGCCACATAATAGGAACCCCCCCTCTTCTGTCCCCTGAAATCAGAGAGCAAGACCACTGGCCTCTAGCTTTACAGTCTGCAGCTCCGTAACACCTGTTCTCAGTCTGACTGACAAACAATTGTGTCTTTATTCATCACTAAAAGAAGCAAGGCCAAAATCGGCCACACCCCCCTCGACCAGTCTAGCCCCTAACCCCAATCTAGCATCTGAACAGGTTCTAAAACCTTGTGTTTGTGTTGTTTGACGCATATCACTGTACATTTTATGGAGAATCGTGAAGACATTTTCTTTTCGCACTGAACAAAAGTTCCATGGCTAAACCCTGCAATAAGTGTTTCATTTATGTATGGCCATCACAATACTGCATAAAACTATAAAATACTACTACACAAACCCATTTTAAGTTACGGATTTATACATGTTGTCGGTGCATTATTGCAGAAACGCTAATTCCATTGCTTTTGACAAGAGTTTACGCTCCCTCTTAGAGCTCTAGGTTAAATCTTTGTTGTATGGTGAATTCAATGATAATCCTAATCCCCTCTTCACAAACAAGAGTTAAGAGGGGGAGAGAGAGTCAGCAAAAGCCAGGCCCTTACCACATGCTTCAGTGTTATCACTAATTGCAATGTTGTATGATGTCCTTTATAATGGCCTCAACATTTACATAAATTGCAGCGCATACAATTGGAAGTATGCAAGGAATATGTGTGGCATTTCACTTCGTTGGGCAGGCTTTTCCACAACCACTTCTAATAGAGGATCAACTTCCGTCCCTGGCTTGGTATGCTTCTACATTTTATTCAGAATTTTGACTAGTTGAAATCAAATTATTGATTGCAAACACATACATAGCAGATGTTATTGCAGGTGTAGTGAACTGCTTGAACGTGGCAAGCAATTCTGAGTACTATGACTTGAGTACAGAGAAGAGTAATCATCCACTTGTGTCCATGTATGCTGTAACGATTGTCTGATTCCTAGGAACAGCAGCACATATGCCTTCTCCCCTTCTTAAAAGGTACTATATCCAGCAGGGTGATGAATTATGTGGAACCACTTCACACACACACACAAGGTGCTATTTTGGGTCACTCAGAACCCATCAGAAAGAATGGCATTAACATAGCTCAGCCATGTCAGTTGAAAGACATCAGCAAACAGTGCAGTGGTGCTAAGTACCTGCAGGACAGAGATCTGTCAGTGGGCCATTTTGCTCAAATAGTGACAGTCAGAGCTGTCTGAGGAGAGAACGTGGCCAGGGAGAGAGACACTCTAGGAAGATGGCCCAGTTCTAGGGCAGAAGGCTTCTGTACGTATGGGTACACTCATTGAAAAAAAGGTTTCCAAAAAGGGTTCTTTGGCTGCTCCCATAGGGGAACTATTTGGGGATCCATATAGAAACCTCTTTGGAATTGAATTGGATTGTGTGAAGACAAGAAAATCACAACCATCATCCTTTCTTGAGTCATGTCATGGTCTCTTCCTTGGATCAGCCAGGTGTTGATGGATACCAGCCCACCCAGAATCGCTGCAGAACGTGGCCCTCCACAGGTCAATTGCAAACTCCACAGACACGCCAGCCAACTGCTCTGCTGCCATCACCTTCACACCTGGGTTGATTTCGTTGCAAAACAACTGATTCTAAAAATTCCCATCCCTAATTTTTTTTTTTTTTAATTTTTTTTTTTTTTTATCATTCCATATATCTAAAATGCATGCATCAATTTAATGACGTATAACAGCTTAACCATCTAAGCGTGAAGCTAGGGCCATACTCATGTAGCCTCTCTGGTGTGTTCTTGCTTTTCTATCGTGTGTCTCTCTGGATGGGGGCACAAAAGAAGGCCAGAGTAAAAGTCCACCAAGGGTCCATATAAATGTCACGGTGATGCTTTGAAAAGGAGACCAGAGAACAATACACCATGCTGTAAACACTCTTGTCATCCATCTTTTACACTATAAACATGCAGCTTTCTTATGCAGTGGCCCCCGTGGAGAACCCCACCCCTTGTGTCAATGGCCTTATATTAAAGGGAAATTAGGTGACATTGAGTTTTAAATTAGTTCGCTACATCTGCTCCGTTGCTGTCACTCCAAACCATTAATCTCACTGCTACAAGGGGACGGCATTGCCCACCTCCCAAGCCCTGATGGTAAGTCCAGCCACTTGAGGGGGGAGCAAATGGTGGGAACCACAGAGGAACTTCTCTAGAACCGGTGAGAGGAGCGCTGTTTGACAGATACAATATAACTAGATGATGATTGGATTTAGTGTAAAATGAATGGGTTTAAATGGAGCAATGGTTGTGGGAATGTTAATATATGACCGTGGCTGTCTTTTTCGTCGAACAACTGGATGCCTTTTGAGTGAGTTTAACGATAACAGGACATCTGTATTGGACCACTTGTTATCAACCTGTGACAAGAAACGGGCTAATGTTTTTGTCCCTCCCACAGGCTAACCCTTGCCCCATGACTGTTTGTTGTGTGACAGCCATTGATGGCTTATTGAGTTACAACCCACCACAATCATTTTACTGTTGGAAGGTGCAGTGCACTCCACTGTCCCACCGAAAGGTATTTGAAATCTGCAGGTAGGAATCAAAGGGCTAGAAGTATAGGACAGCCCTATCCGGTTTCAAGCGGGGCAGAGTGAAAGAGCGAGAGAGAATCCTCTTACCAGGACACAACTTGAAGTACTGCTGTTTAATCAGGTACAGCACACAGATCTGTACCTGTCTCACACAAAAGGTACATGGATGAAGTCTGCTCACCCCCAAGCCATCCATGCTCGCATAATCAAATATGGGTAGCCATTTGATTAGCTGTTCAGGAGTCTTATGGCTTGGGGGTAGAATATGTTTAGAAGCCTCTTGGACCTAGACTTGGCGCTCCGGTACCGCTTGCTGTGCGCTAGCAGAGAGAACAGTCTCTGACTAGGGTGGCTGGAGTCTGACAATTTTTAGGGCATTCCTCTGACACCGCCTGGTATAGAGGTCCTGGATGGCAGGAAGCTTGACCACGGTGATGTACTGGGCCGTACGCACTACCCTCTGTTGTACCTTGTGGTCGGAAGCCGAGCAGTTACCATACCATGCAGTGATGCAACCCGCCAGGATGCTCTCGATGGTGCAGCCATAGAACCTTTTGAGGATCTGAGGACCCATGCCAAAACTTTTCAGTCTCCTGAGGGGGAATAGGTTTTATCGTGCCCTCTTCACAACTGTCTCGGTGTGCTTGGACCATATTAGTTTGTTGGTGATGTGGACGGCAAGGAACTTGAAGCTCTCAACCTGCTCCACTACAGCTCCGTCAATAAGAATGGGGGCGTGCTTGGTCCTCCTTTTCCTGTAGTTCACATTCATCTCCTTTGTCTTGATCACGTTGAGGGAGAGGTTATTGTCCTTAAAACACACGGTCAGGTCTCTGACCTCCTCCCTATAGGCTGTTTCATCGTTGTCGGTGATCAGGGCTATCACTGTTGTGTCATCTGTAAACGTAATGATGGTGTTGGAGTCGTGCAGTTATGAGTGAACAGGGAGAACAGGAGGGGACTGCGTACACACCCCTGAGGGGCCCCCGCGCTGAGGATCAGCCTGGCGGATGTGTTGTTACCTACCCTTACCACCTGGGGGCGGCCCGTCAGGAAGTCCAGGATCCAGTTGCAGAGGGAGGTGTTTAGTCCCAGGGTCCTTAGCTTAGTGATGAGCTTTGCAGGCACTTTGGTGTTGAACGCTGAGTTGTAGTCAATGAATAGCATTCTCAAATACAGTTGAAGTTGGAAGTTTACAAACACTTATGTTGGAGTCATTAAAACTTGTTTTTCAACCAATCCACAAAATGTCTTGTTAACAAACTATAGTTATGGAAAGTCGGTTTTGGACATCTACTTTGTGCATGACACAAGTAATTTTTACAACAATTGTTTACAGACAGATTATTTCACTTATAATTCACTGCATCACAATTCCAGTTTGTCAGAAGTTTACATACACTAAGTTGACTGTGCCTTTAAAACAGCTTGGAAAATTCCAAAAAATGGTGTCATGGCTTTAGAAGCTTCTGATAGGCTAATTGACATAATTTGAGTCAATTGGAGGTGTACCTGTGGATGTATTTCAAGGCCTACCTTCAAAATCAGTGCCTCTGCTTGACATCATGGGAAAATCAAAAGAAATCAGCCAAGATCTCAAAAAAATAATTGTGGACCTCCACAAGTCTGGTTCATCATTGGGAGCAATTTCCACATGCCTGAAGGTACCACGTGTATATGTACAAACAATAGTACGCAAGTATAAACACCATGGGACCACACAGCCGTCATACCACTCAGGAAGGAGATTTGTTCTGTCTGCTAGAGATGAACGTACCATCCCAACCTTAAAACATGGGGGAGGCAGCATCATGTTGTGGGGGTGCTTTGCTGCAGGAGGGACTGGTGCACTTCACAAAATAGATGGCATCATGAGGTAGGAAAATTATGTGGATATATTGAAGCAACATCTCAAGACATCAGTCAGGAAGTTAAAGCTTGGTCGCAAATGGGTCTTCCAAATGGACAATGACCCCAAGCATACTTCCAAAGTTGTGGCAAAATGGTATAA
The DNA here is from genome assembly GCF_045791955.1 of Oncorhynchus clarkii lewisi. Classification (NCBI taxonomy): domain Eukaryota; kingdom Metazoa; phylum Chordata; class Actinopteri; order Salmoniformes; family Salmonidae; genus Oncorhynchus; species Oncorhynchus clarkii. Next base: position 56,643,186 of record NC_092152.1, read on the forward strand.
GGACAACAAAGTCAAGGTATTGGAGTGGCCATCACAAAGAACTCAATCCCATAGAAAATGTGTTGGCAGAACTGAAAATGAATGTGCAAGCAAGGAGGCCTACAAACCTGTCTGTTACACCAGCTCTGTCAGGAGGAAATGGGCAAAAAATTCACCCAACTTATTGTGCGAAGCTTGTGGAAGGCTACCCGATACGTTTGACCCAAGTTAAACAATTTCAAGGCAATGCTACGAAATACTAATTGAATGCGTGTAAACTTCTGACCCACTGGGAAAGTGATTAAATAAATAAAAAGCTGAAATAAATCCCTCTACCATTATTCTGAAATTTCACATTCTTAAAATAAAAAAGTGACTGACCTAAAACAGGGTATTTTTACTTGGATTAAATGTCAGGAATTGTGAAATGGAGTTTGAAATGTATTTGGCTAAGGTGTATGTAAACTTCCGACTTCAACTGTAGGTGTTCCTTTTGTCCAGGTGTGGAAGGGCAGTGTGGAGTGCAATAGAGATCATATCATCTGTTGGTGTGGTATGCAAATTGGAGTGGGTCTAGGGTTTCTGGGATAATGGTGTTGATGTGAGCCATGACCAGCCTTTCAAAGCATTTTTATGGCTACAGATGTGAGTGCTACGGGTCGGTAGTCATTTAGGCAGGCTACCTTAGTGTTCTTGGGCACAGGGACTATGATGGTCTGCTTGAAACACGTTGGTATTACAGACTCAGAAATTGAGAAGATGAAAGTGTCAGTGAAGACACTTGCCAGTTGGTCAGCGCATGCTTGGAGTACACGTCCTGGCAATCCGTCTGGGTTTGCGGCCTTGTGAATGTTGACCTGTTTAAAAGGTCTTCCTCATATCGGCTGTGGAGAGCGTGATCTCACAGTCGTCTGGAACAGCTGATGCTCTCATGCATGTTTCACTGTTGCTTGCCTCAAAGCGAGCACAAAAGTTAATTAGCTCGTTTGGTAGGCTAGTGTCACTGGGCAGCTCTTAGCTGTGCTTCACTTTGTAGTCTGTAATAGTTTGCAAGCGTCAGTGTACTACGATTCAATCTTAGTCCTGTATTAACTCTTTCCTGTTTGATGGTTTGTCAGAGAGCATAGCGAGAGTTCTTATAAGCTTCCGGGTTAGAGTCCCACTCCTTGAAAAGGGCAGCTCTACCCTTTAGCTCAGTGCGAATGTTGCCTGTAATCCATGGCTTCTGGTTGGGGTATGTACGTACAGTCACTGTGGGGACAACGTCCTTGATGCACTTATTGATAAAGCCAGTGACTGATGTGGTGTACTCCTCAATGCCATCAGAAGATTCCCGGAACATATTCCAGTCTGTGCTAGCAAAACAGTTCTATAGTTTAGCGTCTGCTTCATCTGACCACTCTTTTTAATAGAGCAGAGTCACTGGTTATTCCTGCTTTAATTTTTGCTTGTAAGCAGGAATCAGGAGGATAGAATTGTAGCCAGATTTTCCAAATGAAGGACAAGGGAGAGCTTTGTACGTGTCTCTGAGTATGGAGTAAAGGCAGTCAATTTTTTTTACGATAGAAATTTGGTCAAACTGATTTAAGTTTCTCTGCATTAAAGTCCCCGGCCACTAGGAGCACTGCCTCTGGATGAGTGTTTTCACGTTTGCTTATGGCGGTATCCAGCTCATTGAGAGCGGTTTTAGTGCCAGCATCAGTCTGTGGTGCTATGTAGACAGCTATGAAAAATACAGATGAAAACTCTAGGTAGATAGTGTGGTCTACAGCTTATCATGAGATTTTCTACTTCAGGCAAGCAAAACCTACAGACTTCCTTAGATATTGTGCACCAGCTGTTTACATATTTGCATAGGCCCCCACCCGTGGCTTACCGGAGGCTGTTGTTCTATCCTGCCGAGTGTATAACCCGCCAGTTGTATGTTCTTAATGTCATCGTTCAGCCACGACTCGTGAAACATAAGAGATTACGGTTTTTAATGTCCCGTTGGTAGGATATACGTGCTTTCAGTTCTATTTTCTAGTGATTGAGTATTAGCTAGCAAGACAGAAGGCAAAGGAAGATCAGTCACTCATCGCCTGATCCTCACAAGGCCCCCTGATCTTTTTCCGCAAAATCTCAGTTTACTTCTCCAGCGAATGACGGGGATCTGGGCCTAGTCGGGTGTCTGTAATGTCTCCCTCCCATCAGACTCATTGAAGAAACAGTCTTGTTCTAATCTGAGGGGAGTAATCGCAGTTCTGATGTCCAGAAGCTCTTTTCTGTCATAAGAGACGGTAACAGCAACATTATGTACAAACAACGAAAAAAAAGATTTTAAAAAATAGCATGGTTGGTTAAGAGCTGACAAGACGGCAGCCATCCCCTCCTGCGCCATCTTTCTAATGCTCACATATCCAGTGCACCATATCAGAGCTAACCTGCACAAGGGAAAATGTGCATGAAGGTAACACAATATTATGTTCTTGCATCTCCTAAGTGCTTGCTCCTTACGGCAGTGCTGCAGTGGTTGCACCTACAGTTTGAAGTGGCTTTGTAATAGACCTACTTCTCATAATAAAAAGAGCATCTCTTGTGTCGTCCTTCAAATAAACAAATGCATGTCAACAAATCCACATCAAACTCCAGTACAGATGCTGTGGCAACCACTCATTCAATGCGTCTTGCTCCAGTGCCCCAGATACTATTTTAGAACAAATTATTTCGATAAATCTGTGGTTAAAATATATATTTTTATACTCCGAAACTATCTGTCCATTTACATGGCAGTAATAGGGCACCCTAAAAGACGTGATATAATTTCAATGCTGTCTAACATTCACAATTTCAAATGTAGCCAGTTAATACAAATAGGACCACAACCATACTATCTAAAATCTAAACTAAGATTTGGTGGTTAAACTCCATCAGAAGAAATATATAGTAGATGACTAACTTCCCACAGTCTATTACAAAATAAATCTGAATGGGGAAGCCAAAATCATGTTGTTTAAAAATCATTTTACAAATCACATAAAGTGTTGCAGAAAATCAATGTGGATGCAAAACTAGGGTTAACATTTTCAAACCAACTTGGATTAAAAAGGGGTTGAGAGAAGAAAATGGTTGCCAATTTGTTTGCAATGCGCTCAAACTGTACGGGAGTTCTTTCTTAGTCTCTGACAAGCAGGTGAGATCAAAGTAAAAGTGGACAAAAGAGGCTCAGCAGTGATTTGTCAGGGGACGAGAGGCATTCCCATCTGGGAAAGTGGCTACAGCCTTGGCCGGGCCCTCAGATCACTAGCTCACTAAAAGAAACCATGCCATGAGAAAAAGTACAGCAAAAAAGGTTCAAAGGTCACTTTGATTTGGTCTGGATTATTGGTACCTCCTTTTTTTCTGCAAATGGGCCAAGAAAAGGACCTGTGGCTAATAACCTTTGTAATGTCAGAAAATACACTATTGTGTACTTTTTGGGGAATTTGGGGTCAATTAAAAAAAGAAGCTCTGAAATTCTTGCTTTCATTTTTCAAGTTATAAGGTTCAAATGTATGTGTAGGTTGCCCTTTATATAGCATTGTTTTCTGTGTTTAGCATTTTTCAAATAGATGCATACTCTTTGAAAAAAAGGTTATTGATAGAACCAAAAAGGGTTTGATTGTTTGCTTTATATATGGCACCCCTAAAGGTTCTATATAAAACCTAAAGGTTCTATATAAAACCTTTTGGAACCCAATGGGTTCTTTTCAATGAACCAACATTGGTTTCATATAGAACCCTTGGGTTCCATGTAGGGTTCTATATGCAACCAATTTCGGTTCTACATGTATAGAACCTTACGGGATGCCATATATATGAAGCAAGCATAGAACCATTTTTGGTTCTATCCAGAATATTTTTTTCTAAGAGTGTGGTATATCATGAAGCAGTCTTGCTAACACATTTAACCAAATGGATCATGGAGATGACACGTTGTTTAAAATAATAATCCACTCATGTGTGTGTGTGTGTTGCGAAAATCAGACTGTTCATACAGATTATTACTGAGATGCTTTGTGAGCTGCTGTAGACCATAATTAAAATACTTTCTGAAAGAAATAGCGGACCACATCTTAAGTCCCAGCAACCCAACATCTGTCAGAATCAAGCCACATCAAGACAGTCTCTCTCAGAAATGGTCACCAGCACAGCGTATGAAATACATTGGTTGGCTGATGTTTTTGTATGTTGTCTGACTCGCAGGCGTCTACGATGCGCAATGCTGAATATGTTATGGCCACCTTTCTATTGACTAGTAAACTACTTATATTTGACAGACAGGGGTACCACAACACCGTATTCGAAGGGAAGACAAATTTTAAAAGTTCACTCCTTAGGGAGTTTTGAACTATGGCCTTCATAGCATTCTCTGGATTAGCGCCAAAGGGCAGAGAGATTTGTAGACTGTGCTAATTACGAGAATAGTGACCATAATATTAACAAGATGGAAGCAATTTTGGCAGTAGTCATTTGCGTGTTACTCTTCCGCCCACCGGCTATAACATAGCCGGATCCTTAATATTAGGAATATAATAGCCTGGGACAGAGGAATGAATGAGCAGATTGTGCAGAAGGAGATAAAATATAAAAAAATTGTTGACCGCAATGGGGACGCAAACATTGGATTAATGCCAATAATGGTGCTTCTCCGCGTATTCAAATATTCTGGAAATATATAATGAAAAGTTTATTATCCATCTTTTGATTTACAGAAAAAGCTGTCGATTGTTAAGTCAAAATGGAATTTAACGGTTTGCTCTCCCCGATGATTCTGAGGCTATCGGTCTGACAAAAGGTCGTTTCCGAAAAGTTATTCTGTTGCTTGCCACACTCCGTCCCCGTGCGTTTCATGCGTTATTGGAGATAGGCGATGCTCTCCATCAGAAGCACACTGCTTGAAGATTCCGTTGTGAAAGTATCTCACCAAAACAAAGATTCGGACAAATTATAAAATACTAGAGCTCATAAAAATATATGTATTGCATAATCTTTAATGACACCTGCTAGCGTTAATAAATTGGTAGGACAGTCACTTGAGATATTTGGACCACCCTAAAAATGACTGAAATGAATATTTAAACGAATATATTCCGATTATTTGAGAGTATGAAACACATCACATAAATTAGGCTGTTTAGATTATCTGATCAAAATCCAATAGGCAAATGTCTGAAATGTAACCTAATTATGCAAATAATTGACAACCCCGAAGGCATGGGCAAACAAATGAAATGCTCTGAAACGCTCAGTTAAATTGAATCTATCAAACCACTTAAACAAACCCTAGCCTAATTTATAATATTATGAGAGACACTATTTTAAAATGGACCTAATAGGCCCTAAGAAACTTAACCCTAAAAAGGTGGTTATCTGATCCTTGGGTGTGCTTGGTTAGGATAATTGAAAATAAACAAAAACATCTTCAAACTTTTATGCAAGACTCTTACCTTCACCTGTTAGACTGAATTGATAGGGCACTTGGATAGGCGCACATGTCTTAAACCACAGTGTATAATGTGGGATGTATTATTCGTTTTTGGGATATTTCAAAAGACGAGTTCAGAGGAAACCCCTGCCATCAGATGGCACGCTCTTTGAAATGCGGTTTTCCGCAATAAGCCACTGTGTGTAATGCTGTGTAATTTTATCCACGCTGCACTCTCTTGATTCACACAAGGCTGATACAAAGGAAAGGGGGAGGCAAGGTATCAATTGGTCGGAGTTCAGGCTATTGTCACTGGATGGTTCTTTTATATCTGTGGACGCTGTCGATCAGCGAAATCTCACGATAGGCTCCTTGTAGGATCCAGAAGTTTTTGCAGTCCTCTGTAGGGAGAGCAAAGGTGACGACAACGCCAGGACGAGACCACACTGTTGTCAACGCGCCGGCTCTAATCGATGACCACGGCTTCACCAAATCACTTCAGATAAAGAGACTGCAGAGGAGCACTTCTACTTGCCAATGTTTCGTGGGCAGGATCGTTGCGTTTTGCCGACACGACAGCAAAGGCCAACTCTTTAATGGGACCCCGGATGCCATTTCTATCCATTCTTTCCAGAATCTTACGATATACAGCCATGCCACAATGGTTATAATTCAGCTCCTGTTGTTGCTGAGTTTCTTGGACCAAAGCAAGCAGGATTATCTGTCTCCGAGGCTTGCTAGGACTTCAGGGGCGCCTTGTGCCATTGGCCAGGCGTGTGACCCAAGGCAGCGGAGAGATGCTGGGGGACGCGGTGGAGTCTACGAGCACCTCGGAGGAGCACCAAGATGCAGAAAACTTTACTGTGCAACTAAATATCATTTGCAAATACATCCAAGCGGGAAAATAGACGGTTCTCTTGAGGAAAACAACCAGTTAAGTAAGTATAGGCTATAATTAATTTTGTATTTCCTTTATATATGTGTAGCCTACACTTATAAAAAAAGGTTTGGGGTAGAACCAAACATGGTTATATGCTTGCTTCATATGGCACCCCTTAAGGTTCTACCATGAACCGAAATTGGTTCCATATTAAACCCTATGGAACCCAAGGGTTCTGATCAAAGGGTTATTTATTTATTTATATAATTATATATAAACATATAAACCTTTAGGGGTACCATAATACATGAAGCAAGCAATATAACCCTTTTTGGTTCTATCCAGAACCTTTTTTTCTAAGAGTGTATATATTTTGTTTTATATTGAAGATCTCATGTGGTTAATGAACACCATCTTTATACGCATTTTAAATAACTTAATTATAAAAGGAAATATGTTGAATTTAATACTTTGTTTTAATTGTGTGGCGCTGGAAGTATCATTCCATGCAATTTGAACTAGATTTTCATTCATGGCTGTATTAAGGTGGTAGCCTATAGCCTACATTTGGCTCCCAATTTTTTCATTAAAGATGTAGAAAAGTGTGTGTATATCTTGATACCTATAGCTAAAGCTGTGACCGTAAAGTGTATATATTTGCCTCTGTGGGACAACATTGGTTTAAAATAAGTTAGGCGTGCTCTCTATAAAAAAGTATTAGCCTATGGGGTACAGTAGATCATATAGACGACAACACCGGTAGGTAAGCTTGTGAAGCATACTTGTGAAGCAATCTTTACCGAACTGATCACTTCCCGCTGTTCCCCAAGTAAACTGCCTCTAGGCTACTTCATCAGGGTCAACATTACGGTGTGCACAGATAAGTGGTATACTGAATGGTCTCCTCTTTGACTTGGGCAGTGTAATCATGTTTGTATATCTTTGAAAACGTGACCAGAGGACACTTGTTCTCTGTTTTATTTAAACACTTAGGCCTAGTCACTTATCAGACAACAGAGCTCCCATTAGCCAAACCCAAACACTAAATTGAGGCCTATTTCCATACGAACATCAGAATTAACAGACTGAGACACAATAGCTGAGTCGTAGCGGATGTATTTATCCAATCAAAGACGATTACCCGAAACCACTGAATACCCTACATAGACTAAATCAATGGATGAGGATGGAGCAAATAAACCCAAACGTAATATTTTTCAATCTTACATCTTATAAACATGCAATTGGCTTTTCATTTATCCAAATTATTTGCGCGCAAATTGACTTTTGTGGTGACATTTCAACCAACAATTAAAAAAAAAAGATACACAGTACGGGCTATTTTATTGAGATTTCATAGTCGTTGTATTTCGACATCCGACATTTAACCAAAACGCGTAACGTTTATTATCCAGATAAACCCAACGTTTTTCTGTGCGTAATGGAGCCCAAGAACTTCGAAGCCACTGCAATGTCATCAAAATGATAGCGTCATGAAGGAGAGTACGACTACTCTTATAGCTGGACGTAAATGTTCTTCAGAATGCATCAATGCTTAACATTTGGTCTCATCTTCTCAGGCATCATGGAGATCACAGCAGTTGATGTTGGAGTGGTAGCGATAAAGGGGATATTTTCCGGGAGATATCTGGCCATGAATGATAAAGGACGTCTATACGCCTCGGTAAGTGTTATGTCACATTTGCCAAGATATCTAGATATGCATTTAGAGGATTCGGGTAAAAAAGGAGCGCTATTTGATTCCATCTAGCCACTGTGGTGTTTATCTTGCGTAGAACTGCACCAAACTGTAGGGATTTCCCTAAACAACCTGTCTTACGTGATGTTTGTGCGACTTCTCCAACTAATTGGTCACTGCTCTAGTTCAAGAGTTTGAAGCAGCCCAGCATTGCAAGGCAATATGATCAATCAAATGGAATGTGTTTGTGTGGGTGTCTGTGTTTGGTTTTACTATCTTTGTGGGGACCAGAAGTCCTCACAAGTGGGGACAAATCGCTGGTCCGCACAAGGAAAATTTGTATATTTTAGGCTTAGGGGTTTCTGTTAGAATTAGGGTTAGGGAAAATAGTATTTTGAATGGGAATCAATTGCTTGGTCCTCACAAAGATAGCAAAACAAACATATGTGTGTGTGTGTGTGTGTCAGTGAATCAAGGAGGTCTATTTGAATAGCTTATGCAGTAATCATGTGAAATTGTGATTTCATAGATTCAGGTCTATTTGAGCATTGGTCCAGGGCCATAAATGAAGGATTAATGAAAGGACTGATTGACAATGATGGAAGGTTGACCATGATGAAAGGTTAAATCAACATTTTTTTTCTCTTTCAGGATGTGTTCAACCAGGAGTGTGAGTTCCTGGAGCGGATTCATGAGCTGGGCTACAACACCTATGCTTCAAGACACCACTCCACCCTGCAGCCCCCTGCAGGGGGTGGCAGTGGCAAACGACGAGCCACTGCCAAGAGGCAGTGGTATGTGTCCATCAATGGGAAAGGCCGGCCAAGGAGGGGCTTTAAGACGCGCAGCACTGACAAAGCCTCCCTTTTCCTGCCTCGAGTGCTAGGCAATAAGGACCATGAGATGGTGCGAAAGCTTCGTGACAGCCAGAGGCACCCAGCTGGGCAGCAGAGTCCCCCTATGGGCCGGGCTGAGCACCGGAGACGGAGACACCGGGCCAGGGGAAGAAAGGGTAGAACCAAGAGGCCTGGTGACTGACTGACATTAGCCACTGCCCGAGAGCAGTAGGCCCTATTTCTCCGCTAAGGAACACCAGTTCACGGCACATGAAACTGACCAAAAATGAACTTTCTGAAATATCGGCCTTAGATACTTGGATCAGCCAGTGGCAGCACAACTATACTTTGTTGTACAAGCTCCCTCCAAAATCCTTGCTTGGGATACATGCAACTCAAACCATCCCCTACAACTATTGCAATACCAACACAAGATTTGCCTGGGAATTTGAGTTAGGCACATATCTGAAGTTAGAGCTACCAATACACAAGTATGAAAGGATGATAGGTTTGGTGTTTGTTTTGTACATACACTTGTGAATGCAACTAAAGTCAATACAGCTGGATATCTTCCAACTGTTGTATTACCTGGGAAAAGTTGTTTTTGTGTTCTTGTGGAACTTTGTGTACAGTTATTTTTTTAATATCAGTTTCATTTATCAGCGGCTTTAATGTGGGAAAATGAGTGCGTGTAAGAACTGGACATCATTCAAGTGCTTACAGATACCAAGGAGGTGGTATGCTCCATCGTTCAAGTGCTTACAGATACCAAGGAGGTGGTATGCTCCATCATTCTAGTGCTTACAGATACCAAGGAGGTGGTATGCGCCATCATTCTAGTGCTTACAGATACCAAGGAGGTGGTATGCTCCATCATTCTAGTGCTTACAGATACCAAGGAGGTGGTATGCTCCATCATTCTAGTGCTTACAGATACCAAGGAGGTGGTATGCTCCATCATTCTAGTGCTTACAGATACCAAGGAGGTGGTATGCTCCATCATTCTAGTGCTTACAGATACCAAGGAGGTGGTATGCTCCATCATTCTAGTGCTTACAGATACCAAGGAGGTGGTATGCTCCAGAAAAATAGAAATACAGCAAAGCACTTTTTCATACGAACATAAAAAGAAAACAAGCAAAAACATGGGAACACATTTATTTTGAAATGTACTTATGATGTGATAGTCTACTGTCTGTAAACTGCGAGAAGTACTTTGTATATTACTAATGATATGAATATTTATTTGGTACCTGTGTTTAAGTTATTGATGAGATTGGTAAATGTAGAAACAATGTTATAATTTTTAAAAACTTTGTTGTAACCAACCAGGAGTGCCCCTCACTCAAACAAGATATATTGTCAAAACAAAATGGTCAATCTGACTTGTCAAACATTACCATGTTTTGTTAATTGGTGTAACTAGCTAGTACAACTGAACAGACAAACTACATAAAATGTACTTACCGAATCATCTGTCAATTTTTTGGGCATGAGACCACACTCAGCAGACTCCGTCTTGTCCTGCCCATGACCATGTTTTGCACTTCACCCCAGCTTGGGTTCATCTCTGTCAGACCTGACCTTACTGTTCCTACACCAGGTAGAACCTAGCTTTGGCCTTCCATGTTACTCATAGATTGCTGTTCTGTTCAGAGCATGGGGGATACAGCTTTGTTCCACTCCATGTTAACACAAATATGTAATTGTCATGATTTCTCTCACCACCAATCAATTATTTTACGGTGAATGTTGAGTCATGAGGCTATAGTGAACACTAACATGTAAACAATAAACTATTAAGTATTTGGATTAATGTCACCTGTAAACATTGTGTTTAAAAGGGATTCTGGGGTGAAGAGGGAGGTCTAATTTTAGCATCAGTTACTTCTCAATGTAAGGTGATTTTTACAGTTTCAAAATAATATAGGCTACTGATGGCAACATGTACATTTTAAAAGCTGAATGGTTGTTTATTTTCAAGTACCAGGACTTTGTAGCTTGCTTTCATCATTCCAAAATAGTGATCCCACAGTCCTGAAGTAGAATGTCTCATGGCCTTCCAGCAGAATGGAACTCTCTCAGGGGAACCAATCCCTTCTGTGTGCTTCTCACTCATTCAGAGTGGCTGCACCTGTTTTAATGAGAGAAGAAGTGTTAGGGATACAGTAAGATATTTTTTTCAAATTGAGCGTTTAAAAAAAATTGCAAGCACTGAATCTGGTCATTGACTGTTCAATTCAAGTTTAGATGAAAAACTGAACCTAGCAACCAACCACTGACTGTGCGTTGCTCAATCTATAGGAGCATATAAAATAAGTGTTATCCTATACCTTGAGGTTCAGAAAGCTTCCTGAGCATGACAATCGAACGTCTCTGGGGGAACCTGGGAAGCTGTGTCGACCAAAGCCTCAGATCCAATAAACAAGGCAATCCCTCCTGAAAAAGAAACCGTGTGATAGAAAGTGTAACACGTTGCTATAGTTTGTTATGAATGCCAAACTCTAATATTACTTAACAGGAATGTGGGACTTCAGATAAGTGGAAGTACTTGAATTAGCCTTCGCCTTTCCCCACCCGCTGTCTTATTTTCAACTCAGCTGCATCTCGTCTAATCTGACGGGACAAATCTCATCTTCATAGGCTAAGCAGTCACCCTACAAAGATATGCATTTATCAGCTGGACAATAAGATCTACATTCTGATGTAGCCGAATATCCGCTGGCTGACGAAAATATATATTTCCCAAGAGAGCATTAGACGAGAATTATATATACTGAACAAAAATATAAACGCAACTATTTAAACCATTTCATTGAGTTACAGTTGATAAGGAAATCAGTCATTGAAATACATGTATTAGGCCCTAATCTATGGATTTCACACGACTGAGCAGGGGAGCAACCATATGCCCACCTAATTGGAAGCCAGGCCCACCTACTGGGGAGCCAGGCCCAGCCAATTAGAATTAGTTTTTCCCCACAAAAGGTCTTAATTACAGACATAAATACTCCTCAGTTTCATCAGCTGTCCGGGTGGTTGGTCTCAGACGATCCCGCAGGTGAAGAAGCCCGATGTGGAAGTCCTGGGCTGGAGTGGTTATATGTGGCCTGCGGTTGTGAGGCTGATTGGACGTACTGCCAAATTCTCTAAAATTACATTGAAGGTGGCTTATGGTAGAGAAATTAACATTATATTATCTGGCAACAGCTCTGGTGGACATTCCTGCAGTCAGCATGCCAATTGCACGTACCCTCAAAACTTGAGACTTCTGTGGCATTGTTTTGTGTGACAAAACTGCACATTTTAGAGTGGCCTGTTATTGTATCCTGCACAAGGTGCACCTGTGTTATCATGCTGTTAAATCAGCTTATTGATACGCCACACCTGTCAGGTGGATGGATTATCTTGGCAAAGGAGAAATGCTCACTAACAGGGATGTATACAAATTTGTGAACAACATTTGAGCGAAGCAAGCTTTTTGTTCATGTAGAACATTTCTGGGATATTTTATTTCAGCACCATGAAACATGGGACCAACACTTTACATGTTGCGTTTATATTTTTGTTCAGTATAATTAACCCATCATCAATGTGTGACCCACTGGCATTTTGTAAGAGAAAAATAAAGAGACAGGATTAATTTAATTTGCATGTAAAGGTTGTAGCCTAGTCTGCCATGATAACCCAGTTGCAGTTATGTTCATTCAATGTTCATTCAACCTAATAGGAAGCATAAAGAAATCAGGAGTTCAAACTGATTTAGTTCAAACTGATTTCAATTGTAGAAATTGAGGCTACCATGCAGCTTGGCCCCTTCCGCATATTCCCACACAGATCATGTTTTTCTCCTGTTCCCCTCCGTGCTCCCGCAGAACATCTATTCAGGCACATGGCGCTCTTATTAGTTCAGTGGCATTAAGCAAGTAAACAAAAGCTCAGTAGTTAGAGTTTGCGTCTCGACCGGGCGACTTCTGTTGACCCGCACAACACAATGTGTCGCCATGTCAAGGGGAGATGCTCATTAGCGCTCTAGCAAACTTCCCCTCCCACAGTCTACGCGGTAAAACCTGTAATGACATCCAGCGATTGAAGGCCTTTTTTCCCACAACTACGGCAGACGGCGGGATAAACCATAGGCCATCACAGGTAAGGAAGCAGAGACTCCCTTTTCCCCCCATCTATGGAAAGCATCTATTGTGTTAACTTGTAGACACTGCACCCTAGGGGTAGGACGTTAGGCTAGTGGTTTCCTAATAATACAAACGCTTTACAGAAAATGCGAAAATATATTTTTTGCAATTTATTATTTAGCCCAAACGTTTATAACGCGAAACGTTAACATTCAACGTTTTACACTTTTCCGCTAAACAACGATTGTAAAAATGAAGCAATGCACATCAATTTGGATTTTTCAACAAATATATGGAGTGGAAATACTTTTCCTTTGAAACATCAAACGCTTATATACGCATATACGACACGAAATGTGACCTATATCAAATCAAAAGGAGCTCATAATTTGAGCAAATTCAATATAATAACCACGCAATCGTCAAAATAATGATAAAACGAAGAGGGGTGATCAAGTTGCAAAGATGAAATCGAAGAATTTGAATAAGCTACTATTATTGTTGCTTGAACATGTCATCTTAACAAATCAGTGAAAGATGTCCCACCAAATTAAAATAGCAGGTATTCATTGTCTCGCCAACAGGAGACAGGCCCTCATGCCTGTCGGATTGGTGTGGCCAGGAATTCCACCTTCACATAACCTGTGGGAGGCAATTTATCACTGTCCTGTGCAGGCCGTCTGCACTGCTTACCATGACCTCTCAGCCAAAGAGACATTTCACTGTTTTGGTTTTCAAATATTTTATTTGTTGAGCATCTTCCAAGTGGTCAAATAACTTGACTGAGGAGTGACATATTGACGTGAAATAAATGGTGCTTATATAAATATAGACACAATTTCCAAATTGTGTGAGACTGTCTCAAATAATATTTGTTGCGCATCAGCAAGTATTTATAAGATGCCGTGAAATAATGAGCAAAAGTTAAAATCACGACTTATATCCCACAAGAGTGATAGGCCTTTGAAGTAGGCCTATTGACGTTAAAATAAAAGTGACGTAGCCTACCTGGAAAACATCCACCCCTGAGTCTATAGGAAAATTGTTATACCATTTTTTTTTGGTAAACACATTTGACACAATTAGTGACATTCACTTTAAAATGTTCTTTCACCAGCAGAACGAAAACGATAAAGAAATGATAGTCACTGAAATGGCTGATTTGTTCACCTACTGCCAGTTAGCCTGGCTGACGCAACCCACGTGATATAGGAGGTCCCCGAGTTTGGTATCAGCAGTAACTGCTAGTAGTAAGCATCATAGAAGATCAAACCAGGATGATTTCTCCCTTTATAGGCAAAAAGATAGACACTGGCCAAATCAAACTTGAAATATCATCAAGTGGATGATATTCAAATGAACAAAATTGTGGAAATGCTCAGTTTCAGCACTGAAGAAATATGAAACAAATCGAATACAGCTTTGAATGATTTCACTCATAAAATACATAGTCAAGTATGACTTTAGGTCATGTGCACTATGCAAAATCCTAGACCATACGAAAATGTTATCATCGTGTTCCTTTTCACAAAATACATTTCAAATAGGGGTATCAAGTGTATAGCTTCTACGGTTTGTATCGGGTTGTTTTACAAATGTGCAGTTACGGGTGTTACTATCACAGCCTATCAACGCATAGCCTACAAGTTGAGTGTATAGATCACAGTTGAATGCGGTTGGGTCAATGTCCTTTAAAGCTCGCACATTTATAATTTATAAATGCCGATTACAACCTAAACAATAAGGTTTAAAGTTGAGTGACTGGATCGGTGAACAAACAGTCCCTTGCATAATACACTATAGCGCTCTGCCAGCTGTCTTTTGTAAGTGGACAAGGGGTGGGTTTTCACGTGCAAGACATGAGGGCAATTTAATCGTCAGGTAGGGCGAAAGCAGAGGCAGACATCATAGACACTTGTCGATTGCCTTGCTGACCATGAGCGATTGTGTGAAGAGAACAATAGATTTGGACCAAAACAGGCTACAACCACCTGCCAATTGACGAATTGCTGTCAGATTCAAACATCCTCTTTACACATTAATGGTTTCCTTGTTTTAACACGTTTAAAGACATGCTCAAAAGTTACAGGCTTAGATGTGGAGTAACCTCAAGCTATCAAGACAGAAACGTCGAGAATGTATTCAGTCAAATGTCAGTGGAAAAAACATATTGAGCAACCGAACTACTAACACGAAGACAGTAAAAAATTTAAAAAAAGTCGAACAAAACGTTACCCATTGATAGCGAATCCCAATGCAGCGCGATGTGTAGCCTACTTAAAAATGCGGATACACATTACAGTACCATGGAGAGCAGCACCACAGCAATACATGAAAGGAAAAACGTCACTTATTGAAGTATGGCAAATAACTTGCATCTGCAGAAGACCGTTAGAAACTGTCTAAGTCCGTTATATTTGCTTGAAAAAGTCTGCAAGTTATTCAATCAATTATTAAAACATTTGTTTGGGTTGTCCGATTTTTGTCCAAGCTTTTTGACGTCTGCTTCATTTACACAATAGTTTATTTCCCATCACTTATATGGAATTGATCCAAAACGAAACCAGGGGAAAGTATAGGCCTGAAGCTCAGTTGACATGGGGGGGAAAACCTCCAGAATCGATGCTCAAACGTGTACAAATAGACCAACGTTGTACTGAATGTGTACAATGGTAACGAGTCACAATCCATGGTGTACCTCAGTGATCGCTGCCAACGCAACAACAAATGTCACTCCCGATCTTTTTGACGATCCATAAGGCAGAGAACAAACAGCCCACGTGTGAGACACAGAAAAAGATCAAATGAACCGGCTGAAAAAGACGCGTCTTCTGTGTCATCAGCAGGCAGCGTATAGTGAACTAGCGAACCCAGGAGAGAGGGGCCGCCAAGCTAAAGGTTGAACAACTCGGGGTACGGCTCCAAGATCTGAATGCATTTAAAGTTCCAATTTGCAGCATAGAGTGGGGGGGGTGTTATTAGCCTATACATTGAGAATTACCCAACCGTGAACATGAGAAAACGTTTTCATGAGAATCATCAGCTTGTGACGGGGGGGGGGGGGGGGGGGGGGGGGGGGGGGGGGTTCAGGGTCCACAAGCGCGCCGGTAAACCCACCAACGATTTCCAAGGAATAGTTTGTTTCTTTCTCTACGCATAGCGATCTTAGTGTGTTATTAGAGATACACGAAAAGGCAAAAAAAAAAAAAAAAAAAGAGATGAACGAGGGTACTTACTGTTCACAACCCTATATGGCACCAGTGTGCACTCAAGATTAAACATATTTTACTTAACAGTTTTGACTAGACTAATGAAAATATTGTTTCCCCCAATCCATTTCACCAACGTGTAGAGATGTAAGTAACGTATGTATTGTAGAAGCAAAATGGGCGGCTTATAGTAGACAGTTCATGCAGACTGTCTCTCTCTCTTTTTTCTTATTCGGAGTTCAACGTAAAGACCGGCACTGGGGTGATATTTTTAGTCCCTTAAACTCCCTCAAACACTGTAGGCTACTGCAGTGTTGGCAAGGATGGCTTTTCAATCGGCCCTCTTACCAATATTGGTCTTGGGACTGATGACTAGTTTGGTGCGGGATGGAATTTGGGCATTATTTGGACACAGACGAACGCAGTAACTGAAAACAAGAAGAAAAAAAAAACTTTCATTGCTTTGGGGACACTGATATTGGCCATGTAACACAAACCTTTTTTTCCCCCCAATATTATTCGCTAAGCTTGAAACGTGAGCAAACATTCTGCATTGTCCACATTCTCAAATGTGTTCGTAGATTGAATAATAATTGTTTATCATTATCAGCGATGTTATAGTCTACACTTTATTGATGTTATTGTAACTATGACAAAGCTAGAGCCAGCAATAGCCTAATGACTCACATTGTCGCGATATCCTCCACAAGGCAGGCTCTCTAACGGAATAAGTCGTGAATGGCTTTTCTGTGCCACTATTTTCACTGTGCAGATTATCAGTCGGAGCATCTACTTATCATGCTTTTCATATTCTATTTAGTCTCACCATTGTTCTCTTTAAGAACCGGGGTATTTTTTTCTGCCAGTCTTAAATTAGTGTTTTCAATTCGATGAATTCAACTTTTGTTTTTTCCTGTTATTGTTCATTTATAGAACTGTCTCCTGTCTGACACCGCAGTCAGTCAACTTGGCTATTTCCTATTTTACATCCTCCCATACATAAATTATTTCATTTCAGTCCGATAATGAAAGAAGCTTTACACAATGAAACCCTATTACAACGTCTTTATTCTAATTTTCACTATTAGATAAGGGCATTATTTGTATAGACAACTTCCCGCAGTCTTGCTCTTTTCAATATGAGTGAACACTGGCAAATGTCGTTTTGTTATCTGGGCAAGTCTAGTTTTGACATTTGTTAAAACGCCCCCCTCCCTTGGCACAGCATGTACATTATGAGGGCTCCATCTGTTTAAAGTCGCTTAGACTACTGTCCCGTGATGCAGTAGGTAGTGCGTGATGTAATTTCGCAGCAGATATAAATATCGTAGACGAGGGAAAAGCGGCATGGCTGAGCCGCGCTTGCCTAGACGGCCAACACTTCAACTTATACTTGGACAAGTTCGACTCGAATCTACACACGTTACCTCAGAGAGGGACAGTCATACCAAGCAATAATAGATGTCGCACCAACGGGAACTCATCTTTGTCTTGGAATGAGCGTCTTTCGTAGCTTTTTTTCATTCGTTCCTTTTTTCTTATTCGGAGTTCAACGTAAAGACCGGCACTGGGGTGATATTTTTAGTCCCTTAAACTCCCTCAAACACTGTAGGCTACTGCAGTGTTGGCAAGGATGGCTTTTCAATCGGCCCTCTTACCAATATTGGTCTTGGGACTGATGACTAGTTTGGTGCGTTGTGCCCCCTTCCCTGGCAGGCTGAATGGCACAGTGGAACGACACTGGGAGACACTCTACTCGCGGTCCTTGGCTCGGATCCCCGGGGAGAAGAGAGAGATAAACCGGGACAGCGACTATCTTATGGGCATTAAACGGCTACGACGCCTTTATTGCAATGTAGGAATTGGGTTTCATATTCAAGTTTCACCCGATGGGAGAATGACAGGAGTGCACAGTGAAAACCGTTACAGTAAGTTCAACGTGATTATTTCGACTTTTCACGCATTAGACTGCCTCCTCGCATTAGTTGCATATGCCTCTTGTGCTGTCAATCCCAACCTGATCTCTGGCCTGCCTGGTCATTCCATGCACTTATAGCCCGTTCCCGTGCGAACCATTGGTATTAGAATAGGCCTAGGCTATTCATAAAATGAAATCCAATATTTCATATAACATATTTCATGCAATCAATTATTAAAAAAATATATTAGTGACTTACGCCCCCAAACATTATTTATAAAAACACACGTTTTTATGTGGCACTTGTTTATTCCAATTAGCCTATACTTATTTGAAGTGACTGCTAGATTGTGTCTTCATAAACATATTATCGCGATGAATATATGGCATATTATGTGATAGTGTCAGTGTCGAGGCAGGGGTCTCTTGGCACGGTTTGAAATGCCTCACCAATGTGTTTAATTTGAAAGTGGAATAGATAGGACTTGATTGCAGGATTAGAATGTGATTCTTATTTCACTGCTGATGAAATATGTTGTCTGTGTGGCATCGGTGACATGCAGTGCTATGCTAGCAATCTAAAAAGCGATGCTCCTATTAAATAAATAGGCCTAAGTGTCTTGTGTCAAAGGAGCGAATAAGGTGGGCATGCGTTGGAACATCTGGAGGCTAAAAATGACGTGTGGGTACTTTCCACTCTGAAACCAGTGTCTGAAATCAGAGATTTCTAGGAACCAAGCCAAGATCCAATACGTCCTAAAGTTAGGACGGAGATAAACCCATGTGTTACGGTAAATTAACCCCTTGGCCTTGCGTGTCAAATTAATGTCCGCTCGAGACAAAGTCATATTCGATTACACTTGCAGACACAAATAACAAACATTTAATTGTCTAACAGTTGTCATTGCAAATATGGTCCTGTATCTTCTCAACGACGTAATGTGACAAATACGCCCCGATCGCCTATATCGACAAGGTCTGCCTGTGAATGTAAAGGTTGTTTTGTGTTCCCTTGGCCTATTTTGAGACATGACATACAATTCAAGCGAGATACATTACATAGATTATGTTTGAACAGTTCTAGTCGCCATAAAAACACATTCAAAAAGGGAGTCAGACATCATTCTGGACTCAAAAGTGACATATGATGCTTCCGTTTGCACACTTTTAACAAAAAGGCACAAGAACAGCATCAGAGGTCCATAGGCGTGCTTGATTGACCTGATCTGTAACAAATGATGTGTCAATGTGTGTTAATGCACTGGCAAACATTTCCTGTAAAATGTACAGTAACTTACAGGCAGCAATTGGCCAGTAGGTTACTCTAATTTATTCTACAGTACAGCTACTGTTATCCATTTTATGGTACCAAAAATGTTACTGTATATTACTGGAAATACCCCTGCAGCGACATATTACCCAGTGTTCTTAGCAAGTTTTCATTTAGTTCATTCAACGGTGCTCTTGTCCTTAACAACTTATAGTCAGTGCATTCAACCAAGGTTGATAGCAAGTAAAAAGTCATAGCACGTAAACATGTCTGTAACCATTACTGAAAATGTTGTTGTAGTTGAGGATACATTGATCTTCAAAATAATTGTAATTACAACAAGATATCTTGTCAATACAATACTGAGATTGATTGCAGAGCAATGAAATACAGTGCACAGACATTAAAAGTGACCATTAAACTGTAAGAAAATGATTTCTACAGTATTTTACTGTAATTTCAAGGGATTAGAGCAAGCAAGTTGGCTGTATGCATTTGCATATTACAGCATACTAATGGTGCTTTCTATCACTTGCACTTCTAGAGGCTGAAACAAAGTGGCCGATTACAGTGCAAATCAGGTCAAATGGACCTGGGTAAATATTCAACCATTAAAAGGTTTATAAAACCCGCTACCACTCTGATCTGTTCACTATATACATTGAAATTGTCAGGGAACTACTACCACATATCACTTAAATTGGTACAGGACTCTCGCTATCAGATGCAACAAATATAGCCACTACAAGGCACGCCTTAAAATATGTTAATGAGCCAGCGATTCTTTCTCCTCCCACAATATTTCCCCCACAACGCACAATATTTTACAGTATGCTGCAGTAAATACATAGCAAAACAGTACTTTATTGTTGAATTGCATTGAATATTTAATATTCACAATTGCTAATTTCATTATATATTACACAATACCAACTGATATGTGTTTTATAATCATTTGCACTTTAGGCCTTAATTAACAAAAGCTTCTAAATTGCCAGTGACTTACAAGCCTCTTTCTTGGAGGATGCATGCTTGCACATTTAAAAAAAAACGTTTGTTTCTGTCTCCAGACATGAGTGAAATCAACTGACGACGTGATATGAAGTTAGTTGCTTGTGAACCACATACAATACTATTTGTTTTCTTCTTTCCAGGTCTCCTTGAGATATCTCCAGTAGAGAGAGGAGTTGTGACAATCTTTGGCGTCCAAAGCAGTCTATTCGTGGCCATGAACAGCAAAGGGAAGCTGTACGGATCTGTGAGTGTACGAGATGATTTACGGTTGATTTCTGCCGGGAGATGTTATTATCGGTAGCCTACTCGATGACATGTCACCATTTGAGCTGTAGCAACCACTTCCTCTGCTACATACACCGCAGCACCCCCGACAGCTCCTTTCCGCGTCACATTGTTGGGCTGGGTTATGGCATGTTTCCAGTGCCTGGCCGTGTTTTCATTGTGGGCCGGATAAACCCAGGAACGGTAGCGCAGTAGATCATTCAGACTGCGCATTCCATTCTTAGCATTGCCAGCCACCACATGCACCTACTGTCTTTCTCAGAGTAAAGATAAACTGGCCAAAAAGACCACCCACACACACTGCCTATAGACCCCACCACACAGCACATTCATGAATGTTCTTGATGGGATAGTTAAATAGTTGGATTGTGGCTCTTACGTAATCGGTTTTAATCACCTGCCCCGGTTATCCCTACCTAACAAAAGCATCAACAAATGCAAAACCAAGCAGTCAAATGGACTAACCTACCCCCATGTCATTCATTAAAGGATATATGGCATATAACTGTTAACATTATACAATATTTTGTAAAGTTTCAATTTCCACAAAGTAGGTAACGTCTTGTCTATGCAATTATACTGCTCATACTACACCTGTAGCCTGTAATTAAACATCCTTCTAATCTTCTCTGTTTTAGGTTCATTACAACAACGAGTGCAAATTCAAAGAAACTCTCCTGGCAAATAATTACAACGCTTACGAATCGGTGGCATACCCAACGATGTACATTGGACTAAGCAAGACCGGTAAAACAAAAAGAGGAAACCGAGTGTCACCAGCCATGACGGTGACGCATTTCTTGCCAAGAATCTGAGTCACTCAGAAATAGACTTAACCTCAATAAAGGTGGGGTGAGGGGGACTCAAAATGATGCACTTTTAACTGGAGTTTTATGCAAGACTAAGTGTATCATCCTGTTTAAAATCTTATGTATAAGTTTGTATATCAGTTTATTTATTATGTAAAACAATTTTGTATTTGGGTGGGAAACAGGTCCTCACATCAGGGGGAATTTCAGAAATCAACACATTTATTTATGTTTTTTAATTTATCCGAAGTCTGCTGCTATTAAGTGTTTGGGTAAGTGAGATTCCTTTGTTGAATGATGGTTTTCTTTGCACTGTTTATAGACAAAATATTCTACAGCGACAGAGCAAAGGATACTTTTGTATGACTTATTTTTCTTCTATGGAATTAACTTCTAAGTCTTAGACCGATGTTCAAACAAGGGAAATATCAAATGATTGGTTTTAGAAGCAGAAGCAATTGTCCAATGGCAGGAATCTTTGTAGGCATTGGAGTCTAATTGAAACAGTATCAGCTTACTACTGGTTACAGAATGAGCCGCGTTGAAGTCCTATCCTCTCAAATCTGTTTTTAGCTCTGCCAGGGGGTTGAACTTTGAACTTTTCTGCAGTCAATCTTTGTCAGATCTATAAGACTCTGGATAGAGAGAGGCATCTTCTTGACATTGTATAAGCAGAGAATTTGAGAGTTTATAGGCAAGGTCAGTGTGCTGACACACAAGGCAGAAACCATAGCCATGGCTCTATAACATACAGCTTTTATGAGGGGAAGTAAAAAAAATCAAAGTCCTCAGCTGTATAGAGGATATATGGATCCCAAAATGATTAATTGAAATCATCACAAGTTCAGCATCAGAGCTCCTCCCTGAGTGCAAAAAAAAGAAGGCAAGATAATGTAATGATTGTCACAGGTTGTTTTCCCCAAGTGTGTACACCGAAAAGGTATACTTTATTTTTTTTGGGGGGGGGGGCATGCATTGCCTCCCATTTCTTCCCATTGCCCCACTGTCCTTGTTATCTATCCTCTACCTCACATAATCAACAAATCCCCTCAAAACTTTTCTAGAGTTTGTCCTGAAGTAATTCTGTTGAACCAGTTTGAGATTAGCCCTAATCTTCTCGGAGCACCATGCCATAGGCAGAAGTTCAGGCAGCCATTTTGTCCCAGTTGCGCCTTGTCACGTTTGAGCTATCTTTACCCTGTGATTTACTTTTAGAAAGGATGATCATGGTGGGAATATTTACAGACAGCTGTTAGACTGCACTATATGCTTAACCGGTAACCCTATATTTTTCTCTCTATATTTCGTAAATATAACCCCTGGTAACTGGCGGAGCAGAGCGATGCTGCTTCAAAAAGTCTGTTATTCCTCCTTTGGGATCATTCATTCACAGACGAAGGGGATTGACCAGGAGATGGCCCATGCCAGAGGGTGTCTCTCTCTCTGTCTGTAGTCCCAGTCGGTATTCGCTTAATAATAAGGAATTCCCTCCACCACAAATTGGGGAAAAACCAACATTCTTTCCTATGGACCTCCATTGTAAAAGAGGCAACTTTCTTCATCGTTTTTTTACAATGTCGAAAAACTGCTGTGTTCAACGTAACCAGGTCAAAAAATCCTGACCTACGGTTCGCAATGCTCCCACGTAGGGAAATAGAGCCTGCGAGAAGAGCCCTGTGCTGGGGCTTCAGGCTAGTCGGCGTGGGAGAGAGCGGGAAATCTGGGGACCCGGTGTCCAAGTAGGCTACACCTAGCTATGTGTGTGGAAAACCTTTCATCACAGCTATAACATTTAACTTGTTTAGTATAGTCCATTTGTAACTCCACTAATTACTTGTAGCTGTATAGTCCGTTTGTTTGTGTTGTTGGTTTTGGCTAATGTTAGCTAGCTACCACTCACGTGGCTGCTAGCACTGTCATGAAAAGGGGCATAAGGGAAGACCTACAATGTTACGTTTTTTTGTTTATTCTATAAGTAGTGAGAACACTAGGAAGCTGGCAATGTTGAAAAGTTATCTTTAGGCATGTTGTACTTTTCGTAAATGTTGTTTTGTAATTGACTAAAACAAGCAGACAACAAGAAAGTTGCATTTGAAAAAGGTAACGTTTTTACTCTGAGCCAACCTATATAACCACCGGATGTTTTCCCCACAAGTGGGCAGGGCTGCAACGTTCTATCTAATACCGATTGGGACTATTAGAATAGTTCTAGATTGTACGATGGTGTTCATTCTCTTCTGAGAGGGTTCCATCTCAGGTTCAACATTCCACATATACCATGGCAGTTTACAAGGTACAGTACTGATTTCAGACAACTCAAACTGGAAGCGAAGGCCCAGTGTTTTATATTCAATATAACAAAAGTAACAATAGCGTCCAAATCCTGAGAAATCTAACGAGGCGTAACTTTTGACACAGCAAATAGCTTTTCTAAATGCATCTCACTGGGTAGTAGTAAAAAATAGAATGGCTGAGGCTCCAGCAAATATCTCAGGGTGTTGTTGGTGAACTCTCGGTGTCCATTTCTAAACACCTGCTGTGGAAGTCTAGGTCTCCCGTAAAACAATCCTAACCTAGATCCCGTCTTGCCCTTCAAAAAAAAGACACGAGCACACGGCAGCCAAAATGAGTCAAGACTATGATGCTCTTGTATACCATCCAGCTCCTGAGACCGACTGGTCAGAGAGCTAGCTATCCAATGCTGTACCAAACTTAATATTGTCACATATGACCTGGACGCTCAAAACACCTGTTGGTAATATTATTTAGTCACCCGAGACATCAGGCTGCACTGCCAATCCCATAACTATTTTCCTTTGCCACAGCTGTGCCAAACGTTCCCCAACAGACTGTTTTGCATGGCTCACCATAATGTTTACAAAAAGACTGAGAAGCCACTGGCAAATATTCTGTGACCTCTCCCATCGACCCTGTTCCAACCCCAGGAGAGTCACCTCATTTGCTTACACAGCAAGTGCACAAGCAACACAACACAAGTGCACAAGCAACACAACACAATGATCGGAGAAGTGCACCGTGTAGACAAGAGAGTTTGAACAATTGTTCAGACATTTAAATGTATCCCTGAATCTATCTGATGAGACGGCACAGAGACAAGAACTTCAAGTGCAGAATAACGAGCATGTTTTCAGTGTTAAATGGTCATCATCTATTGTCTCCTCTGGGCGCTCATTTCTTCCACTGCGGTGCGGTTTCTGCACCCATTGGAGGGCTCTTGGGTCTCAAGTAACAAGTGCTTTGAGTCCTGTGGGCTTGTTACTCATCATCTCTATTATCTGTAGTTTTATACAGGTCTTGTTAAATTATTTTGACGTATGTGCTGTGCACATGACTAATGCCTAACTTAAATTTGAAGTTAATAAAACTCCCAATGTTGTAAAATGACTCTTTCTTGTCTGAACCCTTGTTGGAACATGTCTTCACAGACTATAACATAGGAGTTCAGGATTCCAATGGCTCTCTAACGCACAGAGTTTCACATCAAATTCTATTTTATCTACCGCACTACAATACACACTATTCAATGGCGAAACCAGAAATATATCTGTCAAACTGAGGAGAGGAAAGAAAGTTACGTCAATTCCAAGTTATTTCTTTGTTGAACTGTCCATTTTGATAAATGCCTCAAAGAAAAATGGTATTGGAAGAGTGAGACAGGTGTGGCCACTCAATACACATGTATTTCTGTCCACTGGGTAGCTCGAGCTAAATGGAGCCTCGTCTTTGCCTGAAAGAATGACAGCTTTCTGCTCCAGTAAACGGAGGCTGCAATGTTTAAGGATTGTAAACAATCCCTAAAAATAGTGGCTACACGCCATCCATCTGCCCTGACTCGATTGTCTGTCAACCAAATAAACATCCATCAACCCACGGGCCAACACGTCTTTCTATTTCAGATGTGCCTTTCAAGTTCTGTAAAACACAAAAGGACTTCACAGAGACAGCCAGGGAAACTTGCAACGATTTGTTCACTAACAGAGATGGGTAATTGAATGGTTGTCCAATGGCGCTATGTAAATAGGCAGCGGAGTGTTGGAGGATTCCAACGAGGTAAGGATGAAGGCAGCCATTCTACATTTCCAATGTGGCTTTGACCCTCTGCCCTAACAGAGTTCAGTGAATACTAGGGGTTCGGCACTGGGGGACTGACACAAGGCATGTGACGTGAGGTAGAGTATCAAAGTCTTTGTGAAATAAACAAGTCAAACTAAATGTAATTAGCAACAAAAGAAAAAACGCTAAATAAGTGATATTGCGGAATTGTGAATGGCACAAACAATCTCCACAAACTCTGTTTTTCCCTGCCAAAAGCTATTTAAGACTGACAACTGCATACACGCACCCCCCAATATACACACAAATCAGTCTATTTAACACCAAGATCATCAAGTGTCTAAAGCCATCCGTGTAGATGCCAGTTGTAAAGAATGATTAAAACATCACGCTGCAGTGGGATGGGGCCAGGCGTGTTGCTGACTGGCAGGGGCACCTTGAGCACTTAGTTATCTAGGCCCCCTCGCAGAGTCCCTGAATTCCATGGGTATCGCACCTCCTAAGCCCCAGCTTATAGGGTTTTGCTGCTTTATCCAGCCGGCAAACACAAGCGAAGCCTGAGTCTTTAACGCCAGTGAGACTGGATCATCTCTGAGGGGAAAAGGGGGCAATGAGAGGAGATGGATGAAGCGGGACGGGGCTCAATTGTTCTCTACTGTCAAAACAAAATGAGATTGTGTGGGGCTATCTATCCCTCATAAGCGCAGCGGCAGAGAGGATATAAATGGACATTTTTCTACGGTTGCATTATTCCCTGCTAATCAACCACAATATAGATGCTTCAGATTAACTAACTTCTCTCAAGACATCAATGAGTGGAGTTTTTTTGATCTATGGCACTATGACACTGTTAATTGGCTAAATAAAACAGTGAGGCTCTGAAGCACATAAGCCAGACGCAAGGAAATTCAAATAGCCACACCTGGCCTAAAACCACATGCAAACAACCGTTTGTGTTAACAAACACCTGGTGTACTATCAGGTGACTGGCTCCTCGGCGTAACCCTTGGTTTAGCTTTATTCAGCCACGATAATAGGCGGCATCTTTGGCAGACCGAGTGTGGTTGGCAGAACTTGGCACATAGGAGAGCATCAGAGCCAGGGTGTGTCACGCTGCTGCCCATTTCAGAGGCGTATTATTACATCACATAATGTTTCAGTGTAACACAGTAAAACCTTGATAGTGTCTCACTTGAATGTACTGCGACACTGAGTCATGGAAATGTGCATATTTTTGTTCTAAATGGCTAAATCTATGGATTGAATTAGCCAAAAGTTGACTTGAAGTTCAGTGTCTTTCTTCAAGCCGAAATGCATTCCACCCACAACGTTTGCACCGCGGTGAGGAGCGCGGGATATGGCTCAAAAACGTACCTCAATCCAGGGATGGAAGATGTCATTGTACTCTTAATTATCCCATTATCCAAAATGACAAATCGAGAAGATTAAAATACTGCTTGGTTTAACAAACAATTAATCTGCCATTTGCGTCCTCATGCTAGGCTAGCTTTAGCATTTACTAGCGTAAGGACGAAAAATGCTGATTCATTGAAAACGAGCAGTATTTCAATCTTCTTGATTTGTCATTTCGGATAATAGAATTGAGGTACGTTTTCGAGCCGCATCCCGCGCTCGTCAATGCGGTGCAAACATTATGGGTGGTGTGCGTTTCGAACCTGATAGGAATCAGATGTATTTACTGTTGATCCTCAGGTCGGCTAGGATTAACAGTCCCACAGTATTCCACCTGAAGATAAAACTCAAAACATTACAGAGAAAAACAACCAAACAGGCTTTGGATCAGAATGCAAAACACCAACTAGGTACAAATGCATACATCCCTACCAGAATCTTAAAGTGTGTGCTTAAAATATGTCTGAGAGAAAGAGAGAGCGGGAGAGGGGGGTGTCTGCTTGAGATCCTCCAGATGTTTGCCTATAAAGACAAAGTACTTCAAAAGGTGCTGAAAAGACTCCACCCCCCCTTTCACTTCCATGCTGTGCAATGCTTTCTGTCCTGGGGCATTTAGGAAATGACATAGACCTGTAATCATGGGGCCGATGGTCACCATTTCAGCAGAAACAGTGGAGGCCATGAGCCATTTCCCTTATTTCATGCACAAACACATTTCCTTGGAGATTTAGAAGATGGTTAAGCCTACTTACTGGGGAACTAGAACATGACTCTAAGTAACACATGCGTATTATGCAGCCAATGACATCACTCTGTGTGTGTCAACTTGTTTTGCCGGTTTCCCAATGCACTACAATAGCTGTGCATCCTATGCACAAGATCCATCTGCAGTTTATGGAGTGACGATGGTATCCTTTATATGCTCTACTCTTTTCTCTCAGAATATTTATATTGTAAGACAGTATTTTTGAATGAGCCCCAAGAGGAGTGGCCTCAGTAAATCTTGGGCAACAGGATCAAAGCCACGTTACAATAAAACTACAATATATGTATAATAACGGATGGAAGTTGCCTGCCAGTGAGTGCATTAGCAGAGCAATCAACTCTCATTCGATGGGACATCAGGATGACCACATAGGTCAATAGTGCTGTAGATCAGTAGGCCTATGAATGTCACATCCTCTGCACTGAGCGTCACACAGAAGCCATGGACTCATTTCAGCATGACATTATGTTTCTAAAGTCTTTCACCAGACAGTTCGGCCTGGCAAGAGAGCCTAGTTTAAACTGTGACTCAAGCAGTGCAATGAACATTACTCATGCATCCAAAGCATGAAGGCGTTCTCTCAAATGCCACCATCAGGTAACAGCACAGGATTGCAGTGCAGGCCTTCAATTCACTGTTGATGGGGCCATTGGTCGAGGCACGCGAACTGACTCTTACTAAGAGGTCTGGAGCAAACAATTCGCGAAGTCTACCAACAAGTATAAACACAACATTTTTGTCGCCATTCGATCATCAGAGGGCCGGAGCCTGTGTGAGACTATGGGCATGATACTGACTGACAAGGCATACTGATCAAAAGTAAAAGACAACATCAGCATGGCAATATTACTTTTCCTTTTCGGTATGCCTACAATTAAATGTAGCTATAAAAGGGTTAAGGCTACCATCTCATCTCGTTAACCAGCCTAGGTTCCCCTACTCACCATCAACCTCTATCACCCTGAACAGACGAGAAGACAGCTGGCCTCCGTGCAAATAAGGAAGGCAAATGCGCAGTGCACCAAATCAAGGCGTAAAAGTGCGCAAAAGCAGGCCTTTCCTTTCCAACATACTTGTAAACTTTGAAGACGTCATTAGCGCGAACTTCACCAACCAATTGCATGTGTCAAGGTAAGACTCCATGAAGCTCATGAAGACGGTTTTGAATTTAAAATTGATAATGTGGTATTGTGCGCCACCTAGTGAGTATATGACATGGACCACTGAGTGAAAAATAATCTGGTTTACAGAATTAGGCTATTTATTTTAGGCAGAGCACGGTCTGTAGTGGTTAGCCAGTAATCTTCAAGTAGTCTCCCGTTTAGTCGGTCAAATCATAATGTTATGAATAAAGTTAAAGACTTCAGTTTCATAAGGAATTCAAAACATGAATTTTGACAAATGTTGGCCTACTGGAATAAGGTACTCACCGAGAGATGTTGTCTCGACCGTCCACACAGTTTAATACTACCTGATCTGGCATACTGCGCTTTGAAATGTCGGTCCTCGGCTTCATTTTCATGAATGGGGATATTTGCTCTAAATTACTGTTTAACTTCTATGTAGCCTCCATTTCACAGTCCACCGAGGAGTTCGTCAATTGACCACGAGTGCACACTAAACATCGGAAACCCTCGGTCAAAATCAGATAACAGAGAGGTAAATCTGTTATTTGTGCTAGTTGACCAAGTCCAACAAAGACAGATATGTTCCTGTGCCAGAGCTGCTTTGAATTACACATAATTTGTACCCTTGGTATTTAGTGAAATAATGGAACGCTCCCCCTGATTGAGCAATGGCAAACCGGATTTAATTAGTATAGCCTAATTTAAAAAGGTTGTTGTTATATTATAACGACGAGTGGATGGCTATACTTTAATCCTGTAATTCACTTTAACTTCTCAAGACCTTATGAATTACACAGGGCTATAAATCAAATCTGCATATTTAAACAAAACATATCATTATAATCAATTAATTCTAATACTATATGATCATCAATGTTTTGACTTTGATAACTAAAGGGCGAACTGCTCTTATAAATCCTTGGTCGTGGCGTGGGCCACCAGTCACCTATGATTTTGTTGGATGTCGAGAGAGTGTGTTGTGTTGTTCCCAGAATTGGCTTTGGGAAAAGGGTTATCGATCGTACTGATAAGCAGCACATTTAAAAAGGCTGGGACATTGTCTTACTAGAAAATAACGACAGATGCAAAGAAGGGAGACGGTCTGGGATAACAGACAGAGAAAGCATCAGAAAATAGAATTTGATATAGTCAAGAGCAAAATGACACTTGCAGTGACTGCAGTATGCATGGTCAGCGTGTTTTTTGCTGTTGGAGTTGTTTGTCTACCACTGCCAGACTCGGGGCCTCATATAGCCAACGGATGGGGACAGACGGTCCGGCTCAGACATCTGTATGCGGCCAAACACGGATTGCATTTGCTAATCAACGAGAATGGCAAGGTGCACGGATCTCCTGAGCAGAGCTCTTACAGTAAGTAGGCTACCACTATGAATAGAGCAGCGGTGAAAAAAGTAGCATTTTGTTGAGACATAGAGACCCTATTAACTTTGCCATCTTTGAATATCACTGGCAAGGTCATTCACAATATTTATTGGAGACTGCATAACCAGAACTCATATTCTGGATAGGTTGTTTTGATGAAAGAGGTGG
This sequence comes from Oncorhynchus clarkii lewisi, assembly GCF_045791955.1. NCBI lineage: Eukaryota > Metazoa > Chordata > Actinopteri > Salmoniformes > Salmonidae > Oncorhynchus > Oncorhynchus clarkii. The sequence continues at coordinate 56,673,595 of NC_092152.1, forward strand.
TGAGCTTTTGGTTGAGGCTTTGAGAAAGTAATTTGAAAACGTGTGAGTATGAATTTGAAATTTGTGGATTTTAAAATGGTAACTCTATTAGGTTGTTCATAATATTTAAATACATCAGAGATATGCCTAATAGTCAATAAAAATGAATTTAGAAATAGTGTAAACCTGTCTAAACAAAGAGTAATATCCACTATTAACTGTGCTTACTGCAGCAAATAAAAAGACAATTTTGAAAGCATGGTTTGATCAGGAAGCTCACTTGAACACTCTGTGGATCTACAACTTGTTATCTCCTGGAGGGATCCACCGCTAGAATCAACAGAGCTAAAGCCACCACAATATCCACCTGGTTCTCAGCCATCTCCTTCATAACATCCAAAATAAGGAGAGGAGTCAGCTCATATCCAAATACTGAACTTTTCCCATTTCAGCCCAAATTTGAGATATTATTCAGATTAGGCACAATATAAACCCGTGTTTTATGTTTTGTCTTATCACTTGTTGTGGTTGTCTATTGGTATGACTTTGTATTTCTGTTACTGTTTTTATTTGGAAATATGTAATACTTTTTCATTTAAAGTCAACTGAATGACCTGTTGTGTTGATACAGGTTTGGTGGAAATCCGACCTGTAGACACGGGCTGTGTCGCAATCAAAGGAGTAGCAGCCTCGCAGTATCTCTGCATGGAAGGGAATGGAACACTGTACGCATCGGTAAGTCACATTTGACTTTTGATTGTAACGTTTATTTCACGTTCACATTGATTGAACAATTTCAGATGCAGCTCCGATTTGTGAATAACAGCAATTCATAGTTTGGAGATGCATATAATGTTACATTACATTTCCATACCAGATTTAAAATGCATTTGTCAAATACTGAGAAATATATAGGTTTACTATAGGTTATATGTCACTGCAGCAACCTTTGTCCACTGTTAGGGTATAGTTAAAACCTCATTGGAAAGGAACAGGAATAACAGCCTTGGCCTCTAGTGACTCTGTGTACCCTATGCAAATAGCTCTCGAAGAACTCCTGGCAGGAGTCAGTCAGGATGACACACTTTGATGAAGAGGATCTGACAAATAGCCTATGTGTGTCACTCCATATTCACTAAACCTTATTTTCTCCCTCCTCTTCCCAAAGAAAACCTATATGAAAGATGCCTGCTCCTTCAAGGAAAACATCCTCCCAGACGGCTACAATATTTATGTCTCTGACAAGCATGGGACCCTGGTGAGCCTGGGTGGCAGCAGGCAGAGGCTCCAGGGGCGAGACAGAGGCATTCCTGCACTGTCCCAGTTTCTACCAAGGGTGAGCACCCTGCCGCTGGATATAACAACAGATTTGGGGTTGTCAAGCCACCCCGAGCAAGGCCCTCAGTCAGGCCTGGACATAGACACTATGGATGCCTTTGGGAAACTTTCCCAGGTCTCAATCCAAAGCCCCAGTTTCAATAAGAGATGAGCAACTGATGGTGCAATCTGTACTAAGAAGCTTCTACATCTAAAAGGTGTCTCCAATCTCAATTAGTTTTTGGCACATGACATTATACACCACTCCAAACATACAGGCCCAAGAAGAACCGGATTGAAATCAATTGTAGTATTTATTTCGTTATAATTTTTTAAAACTTTACTTTTAGCCATATTATTTAATGAAAATACTTGATCCATGTATTTTGAAAAACAAATATGGGGCTCTGTATGCACTTTGTCTACATTTTTGTAGATGCAGTCGAAGTCGGAAGTTTACATACACTTATGTTGGAGTCATTAAAACTCGTTTTTTAACCACTCCACAAATTTTTTGTTAACAAACTATAGTTTTGGCAAGTCAGTTAGGACATTTACTTTGTGCATGACACAAGTAATTTTTACAATTGTTTAAAGAAAGATTATTTCACTGTATCACAATTACAGTGGGTCAGAAGTTTACATACACTAAGTTGACTGTGTCTTTAAACAGCTTGGAAAATTCCAGAAAATTATGTCATGGCTTTAGAAGCTTCTGATAGGCTAATTTACATAATTTCAGCCAATTGGAGGTGTATCTGTGGATGTATTTCAATGCCTACCTTCAAACTCAGTGCCTCTTTGCTTGACATCATGGGAAAATCAAAAGAAATCAGCCAAGACCTCAGAATTTTTTTTGTAGACCTCCACAAGTCTGGTTCATCATTGGGAGCAATTTCCAAACGCCTGAAGGTACCACGTTCATTTGTACAAACAATAGTATGCAAGTATAAACACCATGGGACCACGTAGCCATCACACTGCTCAGGAAGGAGACGTGTTCTATCTCCTAGAGATGAACGTACTTTGGTGTGAAAAGTGCAATTCAATCCCAGAACAACAGCAAAGGACCTTGTGAAGATGCTGGAGGAAACAGGTACAAAAGTATCTATACCCACAGTAAATTACATAACCTGAAAGGCAGCTCAGCAAGGAAGAAGCCACTTCTCCAAAACCGCCATAGCAAAAGCCAGACTACGGTTTGCAACTGCACATGGGGACAAAGATCGTACTTTTGGAGAAATGTCCTCTGGTCTGATGAAACAAAAATAGAACTGTTTGGCCATAATGACTATAGTTATGTTTGGAGGAAAAAGGGGGAATTTTGCAAGCCAAAGAACACCATCCCAACCATGAAGCACAGGGTGGCAGCATCATGTTGTGGGGGTGCTTTGCTGCAGAAGGGACTGGTGCACTTCACAAAATAGATGGTATCATAAGGGAGGGAAATTATGTGGATATATTGAAGCAACATCTCAAGACATCAGTCAGGAAGTTAAAGCTTGGTCGCAAATGGGTCTTCCAAATGGACATTGACCCAAGCATACTTCCAAAGTTGTAGCAAAATGGCTAAAGGACAACAAAGTCAATGTATTGGAGTGGCCATGACAAAGCCCTGACCTCAATCCTATAGAACATTTGTGGGCAGAACTGAAAAAGCACGTACGAGCAAGGAGGCCTACAAACCTGATTCAGTTACACCAGCTCTGTCAGGAGGAATGGGCCAAAATTCACCCAACTTATTGTGGGAAGCTTGTGGAAGGCTACCCAAAACGTTTGACCCAAGTTAAACAATTTAAAGGCAATACTACCAAATGCTAATTGAGTGTATGTAAACTTCTGACCCACTGGGAATGTGATGAAAGAAATAGAAGCTGAAATTAGTAATTCTCTCTACTATTATTCTGACATTTTACATTTTTAAAATAAAGTGGTGATCCTAACTGACCCAAGACAGGGAATTTTTACTAGGATTAAAGGAATTTAAATGTATTTGGCTGAGTTCTATGTAAACTTTCGACTTCAACTGTATTTGTAAATACTTATGTATTTGTACAGCTTTTTAAAAAAATAATTAGGCCTTAATTTTAACTCATATGTGTTTGCATTTACATTTTCAAATTTACTAAAGACACCATGTGAAATAATTTGTCCAAATGTGTAATTGTTGTCACCTCATTGTTGGCACCCCCTGTTATTGGAATGCATTTTGATCATTCAATCAGTCATCAGATCTAGAAAGCCATATTGATGATTAGTTTCTCACAGCAGTTTTTGGTTTAACAAGACTAACACATGCAACAAAAAAAAAGGTGTTTTATTGGCACACAATGTAGTCAATTCTAGCACATTGAACATTTTCGAAGTCTCACAATTCTTTATCAGTTTTGGAACTCTAACAAACATCATTATCATCCATTCCTCTCGCACGCTCTTGAGTTTGTCCAGAGTAGCTTTGATGATTCAGTGTATGGGCTTATTGTACACTGAAACGACTATCATTCATACAAAAGTATCACAGATGTAATCTGTGATAGTATTTTAATATGATTATTTCCAATGGTTGTTTGTGCATTTTACATTTTAGTAATTTATCAGACACTCTTTTCCAGAGCGACTTAGTGCATTCATCTTAAGATAGATAGGTGGGACAACCACATATCACAGGCATAGTAAGTACATTTTTCCTCTTTACAATAGCTATCAGCAAAGTCAAACATTGGTTTCCTTACCCTGTAAATCAAATAAAAACATCATTTTATTTGTCATATGCGCTGAATACAACAAGTCTATTTTAATTTTATTTAACCTTTATTTAACTAGGCAAGTCAGATAAAGAACAAATTCTTAGTTACAATGACGGCCTACCCCGGCCAAACCCTAACCCGGACGACGCTTGGCCAATTGTGCGCCGCACTATGGGACTCCCAATCACGGCCTGTTGTGATACAGCCTGGAATCGAACCAAGGTGTTCGGCCTCTAGCACCAAGGCCTCTAGCACTGAGATGCAGTGCCTTAGACCGCTGGCCCACTCGGTAGACCTTACCTTGAAATCCGGGTGGCCATTTGATTAATTGTTCAGCAGTCTTATGGCTTGGGGTAGAAGCTGTTAAGGAGCCTCTTGGACCTAGACTTGGCGCTCCAGTACCGCTCTGCTGTGCAGTAGCAGGGAGAACAGTTTATGACTTGGGTAACTGGAGTCTTTGACCATTTTTGGGACCTTCCTCTGACACCGCCTAGTCGAGGTCCTGGATAGCAGGACGCTTGGCCCCAGTGATGTCCTGGGCCGTATGCACAGCCCCCTGTAGCACCTTATGGTCAGATGCCGAGCAATTGCCGTACCAGGCAGTGATGTAACCGGTCAGGGGGAATGGACCATGATAGTTTGTTGATGATGTGGACACCAAGGAACTTGAAGCTCTCGATCCGCTCCACTACAGCCCCATCGATGTGAATGGGGGCGTGTTCGGCCCTCCTTGTCCTGTAGCCCACGATCAGCTCCTTGTCTTGATCAGGTTGAGGGAGAGGTTGTTGTCCTGGCACCACACGGCCAGGTCTCTGACCTCTTCCCTCTAGGCGGTCTCGTTGTTGTCGGTGATCTGGCCTACCAATGTTGTATCATCAGCAAACTTAATGATGGTGTTGGAGTTGTGCCTGGCCGTGCAGTCATGAGTAAACAGGGTGTACAGGAGGGGACTGATCACTCATCCTTGAGGGACTCCTGTGTTGAGGCTTAGCGTGGCAGATGTTATTGCCTACCCTTACCACCTGGGGGCGGCCTGTCAGGAAGTCCTACGGTTTCCAGGATGATGTTGTTAATGTGAGCCATGAACAGCCTTACAAAGCACTTCATGGCTACCAACATGAGTGCTACGAGTGGTAGTCATTTAGGCAGGTTACCTTGGCGTTCTTGGGCACAGGGACTAACTATGCTGGTCTGCTTGAAACATGTAGGTATTACAGACTCAGTCAGGGAGAGGTTGAAAATGTTAGTGAAGACACTTGCCAGTTGGTCCGCGCATGCTCGGAGTACACGTCCTGGTAATCCGTCTGGCCCTGTAGCCTTGTGAATGTTGACCTGTTTAAAGGTCTTGCTCACATTAGCAACGGACAGCGTGATCACACAGTCGTCTGGAACAGCTGGTGCTCTCATGCATGCTTCAGTGTTGCTTGCCTTGAAGCGAACATAAAAGGCATTTAGCCCGTCTGGTAGGCTAGTGTCACTGGGCAGCTCGTGGCTGGGTTTCCCTTTGTAGCTCGTAATAGTTTTCAAGCCCTGCCACAGCCAAGAAACCATAAGTGGCAGAACGGAGTGCTCGGGTTGGGGTGTAGGGTTTGCGCATAGCCTGAAGGTAGGGTTGGGGCAGTAGCCTACTAAAGATATAACACATTAAATATACTGCCATAGGCAAAGTACTAGGCCAGTATGATAACTGATAGGCCTACCCATGCATGGACAGAAATTCAGCGAATGTTAATCCTGTTATTTTTTAAACAATGTTTTGTCATTCATATAAACAAAAATGTTTGTTTGTTTTCTGTATTTTCAAGCAGCTTCCATCTCCTGGTAGGCCTTTTTAGGGTAAAGAAAATGCGTACTTTCCTTGCACTCAGTGGTGGAAAAAGTACTACATTGTCATACTTGAGTAAAAGTAAAGATACCTTAATAGAAAATGATTCAAGTAAAAGTGAAAGTCACCCAGTAAAATACTACTTGAGTAAAAGCCTAAAAGTATTTGGTTTTAAATATGCTTAAGCATCAAAAGTAAATGGAATTGCTCAAATGTACTTAAGTATCAAAAGTAAAAGCATAAATAATTTCAAATTCCTTATGTTAAGCAATTTTATTGTATTTTTTATTGACGGATAGCCAGGGGCACACTTCAACACTCAGACATAATTTACAAAATAAGCATGTGTGTTTAATGAATCTGCCAGATCAGAGGCAGTAGGGATGACCAGGGATGTGCTCTTGATAAGTGTGTGAATCAAAATGTATTGACTAGATCAGAGGCAGTAGGGATGACCAGGGATGTGCTCTTGATAAGTGTGTGAATCAAAATGTATTGACTACTTTTGGGTGTCAGGGAAAATGTATGGAGTAAAAAGTACATAATTATCGTTAGGAATGTAGTGAAGTAAAAGTTGACCAAAATAAATAAATAGTAAAGTAAAGTACAGATTCCCCAAAACACTACTTAAGTAGTACTCTAAAGTATTTTTTACTTAAGTACTTTACACCACTGCTTGCACTGGGTGCTGCTAGAGCACCTTACTCATTGAGATACATCCACTGGCTGTTAATTAAGTGGCAATGTTCATGGTGTTAGTCGTCATGTTCATTGCGAGATGTGACAATATAGCTAGCTCTAAATGTAATGTTTATTTTCAACACTAGCATTTCTTTACTGGTTTTATCTGTAACCTCGGCTCCAACAAACTCCAACTTAGTAGAGCGCAGTGATATGCGAGCTAACTGTTGGGCTATCCAAAGCAATGTTGTAGCCACAAATTAATGTTTGCAGAAGTGAGAGCTGTTGGCTAGGCTAGATAGCTAACCAAGTAATCTTTCTAATAGCCGATACTCTTTTAATACTCTTCGAAAATGGCCCACAAAAGTGAAGATAGGCTAAACACTGCCTTGCTCTAGTTTATTTAGCTAGCTGGCATCATGCCTGTCTGTTTATAGTTATGGTTAGCTAGCTAGAGTTGTAGCAATGTTCCGTGATTAGGTATGAGTTTCTAATGATTTCAGGTTCCACGTAGAGGGAGGGGTACCGCAAGGGGTTCGATGAAGGCACGCGACAAGGAATGATTTATGGTATGAAGCATGGAGCATCACAAGTTTTCAATGGAGGAGAGTTGAGCACTCAGTCAGGGTCATGTCTATATTGACGTCAAAAGTTTATCTTTTTTTGCACTTGAGCTAAACCTAACCTGCTACGTTAACTAACCTAACCTACTGCGTAAATTCCAACATGCTACAACAAGTCAATTCTGACAAACTGTAAACCATCTAGTCAAATATATTAAACTAGATGATAGGAACACTGTGGACAATTTTCAGCAAGTTGCAACCATGAAATACAGAAATAAACAGTTTTCCATAACCAAGGTCTAAATCATGTTTGATGCACTCTGTAAGTTTTTTTCCCCAGTACTGTTTAAGGGGATAGTTTACCCAAATTACAAAATGACACATTGGTTTCCTTACCCTGTAAGCAGTCTCTGAACATGGTATGACAGCAATCCATGCTTTGGTTTAGTTTTGCTGGCAATGTTTCCACATGCTAATGTTTTAGCATTTGTCACAAATCCCATTCATCATGTGACTGATATTGTAATTTTTCGCACATCATGTTCAAACCATCCAAAAGTTTCTCAAATGGAGTGTGAAGTTCAACAAAATCACTTAAGATGATTTGAACTTGATGCACAAAAAAATGCTAACATCGGTCCCATGACTTGAATGGGATTTATACCAAAAATTAGTATGTGGAAATAGTGCCAAAGAAACTAAACCTAAGCATGAATTGCTGTCATACCTTGTCCATTGACTGCTTACAGGGTAAGGAAACCAAAATGACATTTTCAGTTTTTTTTTGTCTTATTTCTTGTTTGTTTCACAATAAATAAATACAAATTGCATCTTCAAAGTGGTAGGCATGTTGTGTAAATCAAATGATACAAACCCCCCAAAAGCCTATTTTAATTCCAGGTTGTAAGGCAACAAAATAGGAAAAAATGCAAGGGGGTGAATACTTTCGCAAGGTACTGTATCATCCAGCTGGAACAGTAATAATGGTCTGACTAGACACAATTTTTTAATAGCTAAACCCCAGGGCAGGCATGGCAAGCCAGTGTTGTTACAGCAACTGATTTGTTACTCAGCTATAGTCATACATATGATTTTGTTACTTGCACATTACATGTATAGGCTTACTGGTTTGTTAAATAAGTGTGATTTGAGTTTTACAACCAATTTCTCGCCAACTGCAGATAACTTTCTAAACTACACTCACTTCTTTTTATAGGTTTCCTTCTATTATGGATTTGGAATCACTTGGAAATGGCTTCTTCAAAACAACACAGATGTGAAAGCCAGGTTTGACCTCTCATCTGCAGTAATAAAATGCCTATAGCTTATCTACTCATCGGTCGCTTGTTCCTGTTGACTTTCATGCAAATAATATGATCTTCAGTCTGTCTATTTTATGTTTCATGAAAAAGGCTGAAAGCCTTGGAATCTCCTCTTGGGTTGATTCTGAAGTTCCCCCATGAAGAACCTCAATATGAAAATCTACAGGAAGACATGGAGAAGGTTCGGGCCAAGATTAGACTGGTAGGACTATCTCACTGAAACCACATGTCAATTGTGTGAAGAAGCTCTTAGAAACCAACGAATGGTTAACTCAACTGTTTTTCAATGTAAGGTTCATGGCCTTTAGATTATCCATGACCTAAACTGGCCACTGGTTAGCAGTGTTTTCCATGCTCTTATTTTGATGTATAAACTAATGTCTACTGAAAAAGTAGGTACTGATCTTTAGCTCCCCTTAATCTCTTTCATCTTCAGGTCTGCTCTCTGTTAAATGTGCCAACAGACTTCAGTGATTACGTGAAGTCTGGGGGATATCCTTCTGAAGGGAACTGGCAACCCTCAGCTTGAGGATCTGAAGGGGGTTCCTTGAATGCAACCTTTCCTGTGAAGCATTGTGGCTTTGAAGACGAGAAGATAGGAGATTAGTTGAAGAGGAGGAATCTGGAGTTGGGCCTGCTCTTATGTAAACAGGAGGCTCTGAGTTGGTCTCTAGCATAGTTAACTGACTTTTAAGGGTGGAGTATAAAGTATGCTATCAATTGGTACTATGAAGAATTGGTGTTTTCGAATGACAAAGGTTACGATATCAATTGGTGGGGCATCAGTCTAGTTTTGAAATATGGTGTGCCACTGAGTGACACAAAGTGAACTGCAAGTGATGCATAGGCCTAACTGGTGTTATATAGACCAGGGTTTCCCTAACTCTGTCCTTGGGACCCCAAGGAGTGCACGTTTTGTTTTTTTGCCCTAGCACTACACAGCTGATAAAAATAATCAATTTATCACCAATCTTTGATAATTTGAATCAGCTGTGGTGTTAGGGCAAAAAACAGAATGATCACGTCTTGGGGTCCTCGGCGTATATAGTCCTGGATGTTTAACGCTTTGTCTGGGTGGTAAAGAGAGCTGATTTTCATCAATTCTTTTGTAACTTTAAGGATTCTATATAAAAGGAGTGAATATTTTACAAATCTACACAAGGTTCCAAATGGAACTAATAAGGGTTCTATCGCTTGCTTCATATATATATATATATATATATATATATACAATAACATCCCTAAAAGTTCTATACAGAACCCTAATGAACACTTTTTTCCTAATAGTGTAGATCAATTTTGAGTGACCTCCTGGTTGAGAATGAGTGCTGTGAGATTGCTAAAACTACTGGTTGATGTGAAATAATAATATTAATACTAAAAAACTATTTCTTTCAAATACTTGTGTGAAGTATGTATGTTAGCATATTCCAATACATTTGTTTCCTTTTGTATTCACACTTGCTAAAACATTTTTAAATGGTCACATGGCGATGCATCATTTCAGCGGTTGAAATGATCAACAAGTAGTAGGAAGTTTTATGGATAGCCAGAAACTTCAACTCTACTACAACATCCCCACCGTGTGGTCAATGAAAAATATCACACGCATGTTTTAGTGAGCTCCTCTGGCTGAGATAATATGAAGTGTACGGAGACGGATCTTCTCCATCAGCTATGGCGTATTAGTTAACAAGCATTAATTAAACTCACAATAATATGAAATAAGCAATCAAAACCACAATTCTTTACTATGCGATACAAACCGAGGTGGTATGTGTTTCTAAAACACTTTTTTTTTTGTAAAATGACTTCATATACAGTATGACAAATGACAGGAGAGTTGATTCACCTGCCAGAGGCACAAAGCAATCACGGTCTGTTGGTTTTGTTCACCCAACTCCATCCCCATGAAATTCCACCACTGGGCCTTTCAGCCTAATTTCATGGGTGGTCAGCAGTCAGTTCATGTTTGGCCCCTTCTCCTGGGTCATGTGTGGGATTGGCCTCTGGCTGTAACAATGGTATCAAGAGGCACCAGCGATGGCAGGGGCTGCGGAGTGCTTGTTTTTCGTTCGTGGCCCCCCTTTCTATTCAATGTACGGATAAAAATTCAGACAACCAGATGGGGAGGTGGGGGGGTAACGGTGGTGGGGGCCAGTGGCAGCTGGTTGATGCACTGTGCAGCAGCAGGTGAACACTGCCCCGCGGCACCTTCTGAGGGGGATAGATAAAGCCCAAATGAGCGGGAGGGAAGGAACTGCTTATCTTTGTGCAGTCTGACCTGATTCGTAGTTACTTGTGTGTGCCTGAGTCCAATGCAACAACAAAAAAAGAACAGAGGGAGAGAGGGTAAGCCAGTGAATGAAAGCTGTAGCAGCACTGTTTCTTTGATTCCCTGTGTTGGGCAAGCAGAGTGGATGGGGCCAAGGAAAGGGGGAGGCAGAGAGGGCTATGGGGGCACCGGAGGGTTTAGAGAATGTTCTGGAATTTCTGGAGCAGGTGGTGAGTGGTGACATGAAAAGAAGACGTGACAAATGCAACCGCCAGGCACTTTGAGGAAGAAAAAAAACAACAAACTAAATGGAGGCAGAGTTTTTCACTGCCTTGGTGCCTCATGTTCCCCCCCTTCCCTCCCCCCAGGGCCCCTATTTCATGCTAGCATCAGGGCATGTAGAGCTGAAGGATGCCAGTACATATTTTCATGCTTTAGTTTTTTTTATATATTTTTTTTACATTCATTACGATTAATCTTGGCACCCAGAATCAGCTACTAAATGTAATATTATAATGTTGATATGTGTCACGGTGAAAGTCAGGAGATTTCATAACTTTTTAAAAGACCTTGATCCATGATGTTGCCACAAGCTGCTTAAAGGCATGGAAGGATCAGGTCAGCACAGTATTTGCCTATGTGGCTGCCTGGCATAGAAACTGTTTCCCAATGGCATTAGTGAGAAATGCCTCATTCTCAGTTGTGAAGGATTGCACTGCATCATAGCTACAGACATGGGTAAAAATGTTGAAAGGATACCACACTTAGGCAGCATGTCCTGACGAGTCCATCCCTGTACCCTTTGATGGCACTTGGGTCACAATGTTGATCCTGACACTGTATTAATCCAAACCTCAGATGGCCACAGGTTTATGTGAAATACTCAAGAGTTCCTTCGCAAATACCCAGGGCCTTAGAGCAGTGGGTACCGTCTTTTCTTTACTCTGGCTCATCTGAAAGCCTTTGACATTTTCTTGTGACCTACCCAACAATCAGCTGCTTTTACACAGTGGTGTAAAGTACTTAAGAAAAAATAACTTCGTTTTTTGGGGGTGTCTTTATTTATATTTTTGTCTACTTCACTACATTTCTAATGAAAAGAATGCTTTGTACTCCATACATTCCCTGACACCTAAAAGTCCTCATTACATTTGGACAAGAAAATCGTCCAATTCACGCACTTATCAAGAGAACATCCCTAGTCTTCCCTGCTGCCTCTGATCTGGCAGACTCACTAAACAAATGCTTTCCCCTGACTATCCGTAAATGACTTATATTTATACAGGGTGGGTCACCAATGAGACCAGGGTCTCATTTGCAAGGCAGCCCTGTGAACAGTGCTACATAGTGCTACACACTTGTGAAAAGTGTTATTAAAATGTAATGTCATGTAATATCTTAAATTGTATATAACTGCCTTAATGTTGCTGGACCCCAGGAAGAGTAGCTGCTAATGGGGATCCTTAATAAATACAAAACATGAACATACAATAAATACTACAAGATTAATCAAAACAACACAACTCTCTCACATATCACCTCCCTTAAACTCAATCTTTTACTGTCCAATGGAGACAAGGAAGTCTAATTTCAAGGTGGCCTGAAGAAGATTCCATGAGCTGGGGGCATAAAAATGAAAAGCATTTTTTCCCAGGTCCGTGGAGACCTGCTGGACCTCCAGAACCAGCAAGTACAGTGAGCGGGTCTGAAAATTGCTGGATCTCCAGTTAATATGTGAGTTGAGGTCATGGAGGAGTCTCTGAAGAACAACTTTATTTACAAAAAGTAGCCAGTGCTGGGCCCTTCTGGTAGTCAGGGACTCCCAGCCAACAGAACTATACATCACGGAGTGATGCGTACGAAAATGGTCCCCAGTGTTCAAACGCAGTGCTGATTATTGGCTAAAGAGCTGATCTGACTGGTCAGATACGGATGCAAAAGGTTTATGATACAATCAACAACAGGTTAAAGCTATGGCTAGGATTAATAAATCATCAGTGAAACGGTTATAACCCAGGGCTAGGGTTAGATGAGACATTTTATGACAGTTGTTTTGGTGCTTGTTAAATAGTGAGCATTATGGCTGCTGTTTTTTTTATCCTTTAGTTTACAAATGCTATAAGATGCATTATGTGGCATGATGTTGAGAGAGATGTCGGTGTGCCAGCAGGGATTTGGTGCTGCATTGCCTAATGTACTGAAACCCTTTATCCACTGTTTGTCCAGCTCACGATTGCAGGGCTGTGGGAAAGGATTACAATTTCACGCCTTTTTCTTTATAGAAAACCCCGATCAAAGGAATTCCTTGCATAATAAATCAATGAGTACTGTCACACACATGCTTTAACCAATAGCATGGGTAATCATTAGCCCCACAAAAGCATTTGTACTTTAGATTTTGGAAAATGTCCTCAATATCATTATGTATATCAATGTTGCTTTTTGAAAAACTATTCAGTCACTGTCAGTAATCTATAACTTCCTATTCAAAATGGATAATTACAGATTATTTTTTTAAATGTACTTTTAATTAACTAGGCAAGTCAATTAAGAACAAATTCTTATTTACAATGACGGCCTACCCTGGACGACGCTGGGCCAATTGTGTGCAGCCGTATGGGACTCCCAATCATGGCTTGATGTGATTAAGCCTGGATTTGAACCAGGGACTGTAGTGATGTCTTTTGCACTGAGATGCAATGCCTTAGACCACTGCACCAGTCGGGAGCCCCCCAAAAGAGAACAAAAATCGTAACTGAGGTAGGATTATGTAATTAGGTATGTATGGAATACAATAACTGTTTTAGAAAGAAATATTTGACATTGTAAAAGACATCAACATCCGTTGTTTGTTTTCCCATCAAGAGAAGACAAAACAGGATGTTTTAATCCACTTTTACTTTTAGTTTAGTTTGACGTTCAAATCATGTTTCTAGAATGGATCCGCAAGTAAAATGTTGTGCGTTTCAGACCAGCGACTGTTACACAAAACAGACATTTCAGTATCTTTGCTTTATTTTTCTTGGACCCCAGATGACCTTTGACCCATTGCAATGAACACAGAATCTGACCCACACTTCAGTAAGAGGGGCGAACTACCCGACCGTCATTAACAATAGAAGCAATGGTAAAAGGCTAAAAAGCTGACCACTTAGCTTTTTTTGGGGGGGGGGGGGGGGGGGGTAAGCACATTCTGTCGAAAAGTTTGGACAAAGATCTCCACCCCTTCTGTTTTCATTTTTACTATCAACACTTTTTATTAATATGACAGAAATATGTAATGTCATCTTTAGTTGAGCCCAAGGGCATCAATGTATTTTTTTTTCTCCATTTTTTGAGGTAACAAGTATTCCTTTCACTAGACAGAAAAACAATATCTCTCCATCCTGGGTCCTGTGTTAGCTAGTAGAAATTTGAGCAGCTTGCAGCAACATCATTTGTCAAATACTAGGCAACACTAGGCCTACCTCACATCTACAACCAGAACATATAGCAGCATCATGTCTATGGCTAAGTGAACCACTGTTGGCTCTCACACTCATTAACTCTGATTGAAGGATGTCTGGGTCAAATGGAAGTGTGCCTAACAATATCTGTAGCCCATTATTTTAGCTTCAATGTACCAGTAGTGGTTCAGTTAAGAAAAAAACTGCAGTGTTCCAAGATTTAAATCTATTTACCATTTATTGTGCAGTTGACACAAATATCAATATGCTATGCTTCTTGGTGGAGGACAAGATATCTAGACAAGCATGTACTGAACTGTGTGGAATAACGGCATGATGATTTGAAAATAATTCTATGGCTTGGTATTTAACAAACTCAAACTCATTACGGGCTTTAACTTGAGCAAATGCTTTATATATATAAAAAAATAGCAGGGCCTTCAGGAGCTTAAAGGGGATAAAGACTCTTTCAATGAGACAGCTTAACACTCAAAAGAGTTATATAATCCGGTCTGTTATGGCACCAGTTTCAATCAATGCTCTCTACTTGCTCACATCAGGACCCATTTGGATAATGATCAATGCATTACCATTAGCAGTTTAAAAACAGGACAATCAGCCACTGAACAAACAAGTAAAATAAAATCAAAATTCAAAACTAAATTAAAGATAAATCTTGACTGTAATATGAGGTATTGTTGATAAAAACCATGTCCATTGTCTAATTTTTTCATCTTTTTGGAATAGCACTGAAATCATATTAAAGTAAAAACTGATGACAAGACTACAAAAACAAAGACGTCAATAACAATTTTCTCATAGAAAATTAAAAACCTATTACATGGCAGTATATTGACATTTATATGTATAAAATATATAGCAGCAAACAATAGGAGAAAAAGCATGGTTTTTTTCTTGTTGTTTTACACTTTGCTGGAAATTCCTCCATAGCAGCTCAAAAGGAGGAGTGTGGTCTCCCATTATCCTGTTTTCTTGTCTCTTTTTCTCAATGTACAATCAAACACCTCAATTCAGCAATTCAACAGAAATGTGTTGCTGTCAAGCTGTCACCCTTTTGCCTCCCTTTTTCCCCACTCCCACTTTTCAACGTTACCCATCCCATCTTTGTGATCCTCTTCTCTTAGGCAAGCAACAAAAACATAGCCTATGTCTTCAGGTTTGTGCAAAAATCATCTCTAAACCTATTTTTTTGTTGTTGTATTTTTATCCCCTCAACTACACATATTCTAAACAGCATTTTAACTATGGTGTTTTTCTTTCAGTTTTGTGTTGAGAAAACACTGTCATACATGATTTGGAGGGCAGTCGCGTTTAGCACTCTGGTAAATAGTTGTGTACAAAATGTTACTTTGGCATCCTGTTTCTAATCTGCACTGGCTCCAAGAGGAAAACATGTAATAAACACTGTTAATCTTTGTTTTAGCTTTCAAGTTTGATACTTTAGTGTTTCAAATGCTCTGGATGCCGTTCAAGCGATGGGATACAGGATGCAGAAACATGCCACACCCAACGCTCGTCTCACTATAGACCCCTCCTGTAAGAACTGTGGCATAACAATCTCCAAAAGAATACCCTTCTACATCAAGGGGACACGGGATTGCTGTAAGGGCTGCGTTGACTTGTACCCAAAATTGTAACACATAACACCATAGTTAAAAGAGACCTGCTCCACTCCATACCATTTTTTCAATTTTTTTGTGATTTTTCTTTTATGAGTCAGAAAAAAAAAAAACTGACTAAAAGTGCTTTTAAAAATGGAACGGTATTAGAAAGTAAGATATAACCACAAAAAAATGAACTATGGATTGCATGGTAAAGGTTTGCAACTAACGCTAGATTTTTAGCTTATTGTGTCGTAGCTAGCTGTTGATATATGTACATATGTAGCAATGAGGACAAAATAAATCACAAATCAACAGCCAAACAACGCTGGTTCATTCAATTTACTCCTAATTGAATATAAAGTAATTGTCCTTATACTGAAGAATGAATGAACTTATTTGCCAAACCTCAGCATCAGCAATCCACAATCTAAACAATAAAACAGAGCAATATATACTAAAAGTATACTGTTGAGCTATACAACTCAGTTAAAAAGAGAAGAGGCCAAAACTAGGGGCTCAGAATTTCTTTAGAAGTCTAGACAATATAATAAAGTGATTAAACGCATAAGCAAGCAGGGATACACAGACGACTAGACTGGGGGGAAAACGGGAGCTTTGATAGCAAGCAGGGATACACAGACGACTAGACTGGGGGGAAAACGGGAGCTTTGATAGCAAGCAAAATGCCTAATAGATAACAAAAATGCCCCTTCTCTTTTATAAATGAATTTATACTTCAAATAAAAACCTAGACACAAAAGACAGACAAAAAAATACCTACTTGTTATTTTAAATGTTTTAAGTAAGCATGTAAAATCAGTCTATGGTATTTAAAAAAAAATCCTAGTTCAACATTGGGTAGTAACAATGTATATTTCTGTGGCTTAATCTTGCACATAAACTATAACGTTTTTGCTTCATCCATATAGTTGTGTATCTTTCACAAGAATTCATTTTTGCTGTCATCCTTGTCTATGTCTTGAGCCAGACGGGATGGGAGAGTGAGAGGGAATATGACTGAAGGTCTCAGAAAAGTGAGGTGTTCAGTCCTTTCTTGACAGCCCTGGCTGAGGGCGGCCACATGTCACTGGGAGGCCATACAAGGCCGGGGCACCGTAACAGGTGTGGCACATTTAGCGTTTGCCAGAGTGTGTTCAGAGGGTGACGACTCGAGGGTGCGCTGGTGTCCTCTTTTCCCAGATGGCCTCTTGGTAAGGCCAGAGCCTCAAAAATATTTCCAAAAAAAATGGGGAAGATGCCACTCAAATGTTAATGTCCCTCACGTCTGTAGGGGTGCAGGACAGGTCCACATCCTCCTCTACCCTTTTTGTTTCTGTGGAGACACTATGTTGCTGTGCCTGTCTCAGACTAGACTCAAGCAGAGACTCAATCTGTTCCTGACATGACTTCAGGCAGTCCTGTGAGGAGAGAGAGATAATGTCAGCATAATGAAGCGAAACACCTCAAAGACAATAGTAGCGAAAGGGTTTGTGTCAAATAGTGCAATGCAAGCATGTGTGTGTGGTGCAATGTAAAGGCCCGGAGAACTGTGTTTGACGTACCGGGTCACTCCTGATGACTTGGGACAGAAAGTTGGTTAGGTTCTGGGATGACAGTGCACCGTCTTTGCTCTTTAGGTACAGCCCCTGCACCGCTGCTGCCACACTGCCCGCTGCGATCATGGAGGGAGGGAGGGCGATGAATTTGACATCTACGGGGAAGACAAAAGAGAGAGACGGTAAGTACTTGAGTCGGAAAGCAAAACACCCGAAACAGATCATTGGCCAAATGGTTCACCTGAGCTTTCAATGGGATTCATGTGGTAAATAAAACAGGCAGAGCTATCAAGTACTGTACACAGGGGTAGAAAGGGAGACCACGGCAGATAGAGGGTATGTGAGGGAGGCCATTCTAGGCTGTGGCAGAATGAGGTACTGTAGGGAACAATGGAAATCCTGTTGCTCCTTTCCACTCACAGTCACAAAATCCAGAATGTGCTTTATTTCACGACCGGCTACTGACAGGACAACCAGTGCTCATGCACACAGACTTCCAAGAACAGTACATCTAGCTCGTCGACAAAATAGGACAGGTACAAAAGTACGTACAGCACACACATTCAATGTGTACACCACTTCAAAACCTTTTTCCAAGAAGAAAGGAAATACCACCCCTTCATACCTGTTTCCCCTCATGTAAATGATAGATTTAAACCCCATTGGAGTAGGCATCTCACTGCCTACTCCAAGTGCATGAAAGGTGACCATGAATCTAGAGTGGAGTGTCAATCTCCTCCTCCCCCCGTGCATGCAGTAGATATAATTTCACAAATAAATGCATTAGCGGCACAACCTGTTTCATTTTCCACAATAGCCCTAAAAACATACCCCCAGTGACAACTGATTCAGAATCTATTGAGTAAACCCTGACTTTGGGGAGAAACACCACGCAAACAAACCAATGTGGTGAGAAGCAAACTCATAAAACTGATCTGGAGAAAAAAAGATGGCACTGACTCCATTCCAGTATCTCCTTACTTGTCCACACTACACAGTGACAGAGACACCCTCCATAAAACATGTTAGGCCTTGTACACTCAAACATTCCTGCACCAGAGCCCATACTCCCAGCCATTTACATTGACCATTGGCCACCTGGGGGCTTTCAAGGAGGAAGAGTTATCCTCACAAGTGGGAAAAATGCAGACAAAAATCTATATCTTGCATCATACACATATCTTGGCCATTGGTCGCTGAAAAAGTGGTTATGGAGCAGTGGCAGGAAAAAGCTCACACTTAACAGACAATGGTTCATGTGTGGGCCTACCTGTTGCACAGAGAGCCACGAATGTCTGGGCATGCTTGCGCAGAATCTGCTTCGTGTGCTGATGGATTGGTAGCTTGGAGAGGAAATGGTCTATGAAATCGTGAGGTGTTACTGATGCTAGATCCCATTTCAACTTGTTTAGAGTCAGTAGTTCCATTTGCTACAAAGAAAGACAAACAGACGTGCGCAATGAGACAATCGAACTTCACAAGTGGCTTCATAATTTATTCTACATTTTACTCTATCCACTAGAGGGAGATGTCGCCCTCGTCATGTCATTGCGCTACACTGGGCTAACCGTTGTAGGCTATCATGTGAAATGTAAATCCAAAGTCTTTCTTTGAAATTAACACAACAAAAATTATGCAATAATGATTTAGATCCCGTCGAAGAGAAACTAAGACAAGTAGTAGGCCTATAGCTCAACAAACTGGATGCATTGTAGTAGGCTACCATTGCACTACTATGGAAATGCTCATTAAAATAGCCTAACCGATATTAAATGGATTATAACTACAGCCATATACGGAGTGTATATGTAGAAGATTGACATTGCTCATTTACCAATAGATCGCTGGGCCGGATGGAGTTGTCGGTGTAAATGCACAACTTCTCTGCAGTTAAAGGGACCGTTTCCTTCATCTTTGAGGCCAAAAACATACAAGTAGCTCCCAGGAGTTGTAATCTGGTTTTATTTGTGGGCTCCACAGACAAAAATCTATCCAAGTAGTTCATAGCCAGGGGAAAAACCTCCTCCTCGCATTTCTGTTCCTCGCAGACCTAGAAGTGAAAACAGCAATTTAGCCTATAGCCTCAAATTACAGTAACCTATAATATAGGACTATAAGTGCATTCAGGTCGATGGTATATACCAATAAATAGGCCTGTCCATAAGTGAAAACGAAATACTGTAATGACAACACTACGCATTTTAAAAAAAAAGATCCTTCCATTCCTTAAGGCTGTCCTTAAAACAATAGCTATGGCCTAATTATAGGCTTTAGCTGGCGCAAAGTAGGCTATAGTCTGCCAATGCAATCAACATAAAATCATGCATTTCGGAAAACTGAAACAGTTGCTTAAGACTAATTAAAACGGAAATTGAAATAGTTGAGAATTTAGGCTGTTTTCAGTCGCTTCTTACTAAGACACAAAGGTGGCGTCAATGCAACTTTCCCCTGGAATTTCTAGTTCGTCATCTTTTCAAAAAATAATAAAAAATATGTAAAAATTGTCCCGGTTTGTGAAATTAGCATGTAAATGATCCTTATCGTATACCTTATCGGATAGTTTTAAGATGTGTCGAACTTTAATATAGTAAACATATAAAAAACATTTAATTTACAAGACACCGCTCTTTCTCGTGGAGCGTGCGACATTTAGATCTTGTGCGGACTCACAATTTCTGAAATTAATAAAAAATGTATGTAGACACAAGACTCAATCTCTAACTACATGTAAATGTTGATTAATCGATATAGTATCATATCCGACCATTGAAAATGCATTCTTATTTAACATTTTTGTGAAAATGATCATGTCTCCAGAGCGACCTTCAGAAACTGCAGGAACAGCAGCCTGATAAGTAAGCCGAAACAAAACTTTATGGTTTTATATAATCATTTTTCGCTATCTGTGCGACATGATTATAAGTGCATACCCAAGATATACTTTTCGACTTGCTGATTGAGTTACTGTCATTGCCGACATTATTAAAGATTTTTAATGATATTAAAAACCTACGCATACGACAACAAAGATGGCGCATAATACTGGCAAGAGTAAGACTGCATACGTGTACATTGCTATTAATTTGGAACAATTTTTCAATCTAAATACATTTCCTAAGTCCCGACAAAGAAAAGAATCGAGCAGCTACATTGCAAGTGTTGTAACTACTGAACACACACAATACCTTGGAAATAGCCTAATAGGCTACAACAGTGTTCCAAATCTATTTTAGCCTACTTGGACAACCGTTACAAATGAAACATTAGCCTACTACATGTCAGTATGTTTACATAATATGAATGATCATGCTTGGAAAGAATAAACGTACGATGCATAAAACGACCAATTCAATACATTGCGTCCAAAGGGCATGGTTAGTGTTAGGACACAAACGTTTAAGCAATACATCGAGACATCATAAATGTACACACCTCTAACATCCATGTAGCCACAATTTTCCTCATTTTAGGTATCATTTCTTTCTGGACACACTTGAAGTAATTCGGAGACGGGAGATAATTTTCCTCTGCTTTGAGCATTGTCTGTAGAACTCGGTCATTTAGTAAGTTGACGTCTTGGTAAGCTCTTCTGATGGTTTCCACTTCACAGCACAGCAGCTGGTGCTCCATATCTTTTGCGGTAGTATCTTGCGTTTTCTGGGCTGAATAAATAATCAAAATATGTGCTTCTTGTTAGGAGTGAGTGAGGCTCCGTGGATGCTGCTTGCTGCTCCTACAGTGTAAGCCCTCTGAGAGCTCCAACGCTTCACCCTTCTAGACAAAACTCCCCTTCAGAGGGCTATGCGATGACGTTAACTGTTGTTAAGGAGGAGATCAAAGCAACAGCGAGTCTGAGAGAGCCGAGCTAAGGAGTCTATAGAGAGAGGAGGATCACTCTAAAGAACTACCCCTCTAAAGTTTCCAAGTCCTTCCAATCGCTGCTTATCCACTCCTATAGGTATGGAAATGGGAGGTCCCAGTATTCTGGGTGGCGTAGCCTATACAGCGGAGGGGAGTCAGGAGGGGTTGAAGAGAACGTACGCTGAGTGGTGGGGGTTTGAGGGAGAAGGGATGTAGGGCCAGTGTCAGTATAGGGAAGTTGGTTATGCAGAGATTAATGTGAATTGGTTCAATTTTGATAGGGGGCGGTATAGACACATTCATGAAACTTTCCTCTTAAAAAGCTCTGAGAATAGCTCCGGTTTCTCTTCTCGTCACCCAGTCGAACATGAGGTGAGCACATGGGCAAGCTTCTAACACACAAAGACATTTAACAGTGCGACATGTATTTTTAAAATCACTTTAACGTAATCATTATGCAGCAATTCATATACTTGTTCAGATTGCAGGCATATTCAATAGACCTATGCATCATAAAACCTGTAAAAAGCATATAAAACTATCAGAGCCATTCAATAAGGCAGGCAATTTAATATTTCAAGAGTAAAACACGATGTGCAAAGTCGTTTACGTTAAAGCCCAACCGAATAATAATTGCACTATAAACATCTTTAATTTAGACAAATTAGCCTATTATCAATATTGATTTCAGGTTTCAGTTTAATTTTACGGCATTAAAACTTGTCACAACAAAAGTGCACTACCTCACTTTACAGTGCTGTGTGTGTGGAAATTGTAATGTACAAGATGAATAACGTGGTGACTGAAACAAAAGTTTAAATAAACTGACCCCCCCCCCCCCCCTCTTATCTCTCTCAATTCAAGGGGCTTCCTTGGCATGGGAAACATATGTTTACATTGCCAAAGCAAGTGAAATGGATAAACAAAAGTGAAATGAACAATAAAAAGTGAACAGTAAATATTACACTCACACACACAAGTTCTCTCTCTCTCTCTCTCTCTCTCTCTGACTAGGGAGGAGACCGAAATTAGTCTAAACCAATAGGAGGAATTGCTGTTACCAGGCAGAAGACGACCAAGCACTTATGATGAGAGTGTTGAAATGTTGTATTCAGATTAAAGTTACCGATAATCATGTGATTGGTTAAAATACCATTGGCTGTAGGCCAAATATGAAACGTGTGAACTGTTCTGTTATGTAACATTCAAAAAATAACAAACAGGTACATTTTGAAAAGAAAGGTAGGTATGTTCTTTTGCCTTTAGAAGAGTTGCAAGTCATGGGAGCAGAATATCAATATTGTTGTTGTGTGGAAGAGGATCTAAATAAGGGATCAATTCCGTGACTAGTCAAAATCATATTTGTCACAATTTTTCTAAGAGTCGCAAAAACATTTAGTCTCAGTCGTTTCAATAGGAATAGGAGCTTTTCGCATTCTTAACATTCTTCTCCATAGACTATTGAATAGCTACCTAAAACTACCGAAAGAGGCTTTCTATTTGTCAAGACTTGCTATTCCTGACTGAATGTGGGTGAGTCATTCACCTTTACAAGTTTTTAAACTAAACTTTTTTTCAATCAAAATCGATGTTAGCATCTTTGTGATTTTTATCATTACCCATATGGCCTATAAGGTAGGCCTAGTATTCTTATCACCCACGTTGCACATTATTGCATTCTTTTCAACTTTTGTCATATTTTTTTAACATTATGCAAACCATGTGCCGAAATCCCTACATATTTTCAGCAGGGGCTTCAGCTAAACGTAGAGTATGGCAAAGTTACAGTGGGGTATTTTCTACCACAGCCATATTCCACCTCTGCACTGTTTTGAGAGAAAAATAATGCTGTTCCCTGCAGCTGTGTCAATCCACTCTCATAGATGGGTTGGCTGACAAAGTCACAAAATAATGCATACGCATGGATAGGGCCAGAAGCCCTGCTTCGCTGTGATTCTAAATGGTCAGATAGCTAGCAACAATGACAAGAAGCTGCCATGTGAGGAATGTTAGGCGTCTCATTTCAGCTAGTTTTATATGGTTCTTGATACCTGTACCCAATTGTCACACTTGAGTAAAAGTAAAGCAACTGTAATAGAAAATGACTAAAGTAAAAGTCACCCAGTAAAATTCCACTTGAGTAAAAGTCTAAAAGTATTTGGTTTTAAATATACGTAAGTATCAAAAGTAAATGTAATTGCTCAAATATAATTAAGTATCAAAAGTAAAACTATAAATCATTTACAATTCCTTATATTAAGCAAATCAGATGGCACCATTTTATTGTTTTCTTTAATGTACAGATAGCCAGGGGCACACCCCTACACTCAGACATAATTTACAAATGAAGCATGTGTGTTTAGTGAGTCTGCCAGATCAGAGGCAGTAAGGATGTCAAGTCAATTTTTGGGTGTCAAAGAAAATGTATGGAGTAAAAAGTACATTATTGTCTTAAGGAATGCAGTGAAGTAAAATAAAAAGTTAAGGTCAAAAATATAAATAGTAAAGTACAGACACCCTAAAAACTACTTGTAGTACTTGAAAGTATTTGTGCTGAAGAACTTTACACCACTGCCTGATGGGTGTCCTACGAAGCAAGCTAGATCTGCTCAGGGTTTTCTAAAGCTAATCAGCTTCATTTAGCTTCACATTCCAGCCCAGTCTTCGTCTGTATTACAATGGTGGATATTGCTCGTCCGCCTGCCGCTAACTCGAGCAGGCTTGTAACTGCGCATGCATGTCGCACATGACTAGTCGAACGCCAAACTCTTCATTGAGACAATGCTGAAACATAAATCCATGGCGAGTCAGTGCCACATTTTAATTTGTGCCAAAATAAAAATGTAAGAGAAGTTAATTATCTTGCAAATTCAGCAGGCTATGGTGTAAAATAGGCTTTTAGAATGGCCTTCTTTATTTTATAACTTATCGTTAATGCCGACTGCGGTGTGCTTATCAATGCACAACCACAAGCACATTTTCCCCCCACTCCTATTGATAAAATAATTGTATTAAGTCATACTGTGCGTGACATAACACATTTTTAACACATAAAAAAAAAATTAAATGAATAAAATATTTAATCTGTCGTCTTCCTCAAATTAAAGGGATGAGGACGCAATCTTTGCAAGAATGATGGAATCTGATTTAATTGGTCCCCAACTCGTGGCTCAGGTATTTAATTCAGCGTAAGTGGAGTTACAGTGCCTTTCGAAAGTATTCGGCCCCCTTGAACTTTGCGACCTTTTGCCACATTTCAGGCTTCAAACATAAAGATATAAAACTGTATTTTTTTGTGAAGAATCAACAACAAGTGGGACACACTCATGAAGTGGAACGACATTTATTGGATATTTCAAACTTTTTCAACAAATCAAAAACTGAAAAATTGGCCGTGCAAAATTATTCAGCCCCTTTACTTTCAGTGCAGCAAACTCTCCAGAAGTTCAGTGAGGATCTCTGAATGATCCAATGTTGACCTAAATGACTAATGATGATAAATACAATCCACCTGTGTGTAATCAAGTCTGCGTATAAATGCACCTGCACTGTGATAGTCTCAGAGGTCCGTTAAAAGCGCAGAGAGCATCATGAAGAACAAGGAACACACCAGGCAGGTCCGAGATACTGTTGTGAAGAAGTTTAAAGCCGGATTTGGATACAAAAAGATTTCCCAAGCTTTAAACATCTCAAGGAGCACTGTGCAAGCGATAATATTGAAATGGAAGGAGTATCAGACCACTGCAAATCTACCAAGACCTGGCCGTCCCTCTAAACTTTCAGCTCATACAAGGAGAAGACTGATCAGAGATGAACTGCAGAGATCTACAGCTGAGGTGGGAGACTCTGTCCATAGGACAACAATCAGTCGTATATTGCACAAATCTGGCCTTTATGGAAGAGTGGCAAGAAGAAAGCCATTTCTTAAAGATATCCATAAAAAGTGTAGTTTAAAGTTTGCCACAAGCCACCTGGGAGACACACCAAACATGTGGAAGAAGGTGCTCTGGTCAGATGAAACCAAAATTGAACTTTTTGGCAACAATGCAAAACGTTATGTTTGGCGTAAAAGCAACACAGCTCATCACCCTGAACACACCATCCCCACTGTCAATCATGGTGGTGGCAGCATCATGGTTTGGGCCTGCTTTTCTTCAGCAGGGACAGGGAAGATGGTTAAAATTGATGGGAAGATGGATGGAGCCAAATACAGGACCATTCTGGAAGAAAACCTGATGGAGTCTGCAAAAGACCTGAGACTGGGACGGAGATTTGTCTTCCAACAAGACAATGATCAAAACATAAAGCAAAATCTACAATGGAATGGTTCAAAAATAAACATATCCAGGTGTTAGAATGGCCAAGTCAAAGTCCAGACCTGAATCCAATCGAGAATCTGTGGAAAGAACTGAAAACTGCTGTTCACAAATGCTCTCCATCCAACCTCACTGAGCTCGAGCTGTTTTGCAAGGAGGAATGGGAGAAAAAAATTCAGTCTCTCGATATGCAAAACTGATAGAGACATACCCCAAGCGACTTACAGCTGTAATCGCAGCAAAAGGTGGCGCTACAAAGTATTAACTTAAGGGGGCTGCATAATTTTGCACGCCCAATTTTTCTGTTTTTGATTTGTTAAAAAAGTTTGAAATATCCAATAAATGTCATTCCACTTCATGATTGTGTCCCACTTGTTGTTGATTCTTCACAAAAAAATACAGTTTTATATCTTTATGTTTGAAGCCTGAAATGTGGCAAAAGGTCGCAAAGTTCAAGGGGGCCGAATACTTTCGCAAGGCACTGTACATGCTGACCAGACCGGACTCGTCGTATGCGCGAGCGTTGAAAAATAAATGTACACATACATGTTATTCAATCATTGCAACCATACTGCTCGCGAGCGTCTGCGTGGTTAGGCAAAATAGAACTTGGTTATATTTGTGACGTTCGACGCGGTGCAAGTGCCTCTCCTATCTCCTCATTGGTTTTTAGGAGTATATACACACGTGCCATCTCCTCATTGATTTTTAGGAGCATATACCCATGTGGGTGATTGAAAGATGAACTGAGGTCCACACTCCAGTCAGTTGTGGTAATGCACCTTTTAAAGTTGGTTGCCAACCGCCATATAAAGTCCAAAGAAGAAGAAGAAGCCTGAAGGAGGAGATTACTAGTTTATCTGTGGATTAATTGTTGGAGTAGAGGACCTTGTGCATTTCAGGTAAAATAACAACCCACTATTTATATCCCAGGACAAATTAGCTAGCAACAGCAAGCTAGCTAGCTAAATTGACATAAATGTTTAATATTCTTTGACCTGTTCCCAAATTAATATAATTGGTTTAGTGTTTGTTTTGATATTTCAACCTGAGTGTCCTGATCACGTCTGGTGTGGGCGGACAAAATCAACATGCGGGCGATAGCGCACGCAGACGGACTCGTGCGTGTGGTCTGGTCAGCATGTTAGCCATGAGTTAGCCTGCTCCAGAGCAAGTTGGTTCTGAAGGATTCGCAACCATAGAAATCTACCTGGATAAAAAGTGAGTCAATTTCATATGACCGGTTATCCGAGTTGAACTCAGTTGACCAAAGTTACCTTGCTAACGCCTTAAAACTGCTTCGTAGGACACCCCTCTGGTATTGTTTTGCAATGTTTTGACTGATTTCATGTCAATGCTAATATGGCAAGCTAACCAACAATTGTAACAATGTGTTTGAGGGACAGCAAGTGCTCATTGTGCAAATGTATTTAAGTTTTCAATAAACATTTGGAGACTAAATATGCACTGAACAAAAATATAAACTCAACATGCAACAATTTCAAAGATTTTACTGAGTTACAGTTCATATAAGGAAATCAGTTAATTGAAATTAATTATCCTCAGGATCTTGTCACTGTATCACTGTGCATTGAAATTGCCATCGATAAAATGCAATTGTGTTTGTTGTCCGTAGCTTATGCCTGCCCATACCATAACCCCACCTCCACCATGGGGCATTCTGTTCATAACGTTGACATCAACAAACCACTCCCCACACGACACCATACACGCAGTCTGCTATCTGCCTGGTACAGTTAAAACTGGGATTCATCCGTGAATTGCACACACTTCTCCAGCATGCCAGAGGCCATCGAAGGTGAGCATTTACCCACTGAAGTTGGTTATGACGCTGAACTGCAATCAGGTCAAGGCCCTGGTGAGGACGACAAGTACGCAGATGAGCTTCCCTGAGATGGTTTCTGACAGATTGTGCAGAAATTATTTGGTTGTGCAAACCCACAGTTTCATCAGCTGTCGTTGTGGCTGGTTTCAGATAATCCCATAGGTGAAGACATCGGCTGTGGAGGTCCTGGGCTGGTGTGGTTACACGTGGTCTGTGGTTGTGAGGCCGGTTGGAAGTACTGCCAAATTCTCTAAAATGATGTTGGAGGCACCTTATGGTAGAGAAATGAACATTAAATTCCCTGGCAACAGCTCTGGTGGACATTCCTGCAGTCAGCATGCCAATTGCACGCTCCTTCAAAACTTGAGACATCTGTGGCATTGTGTTGTGTGACAAAGCTGCACATTTTAGAGTGGTCTTTTATTGGCCCCAGCACAAGGTGCACCTGTGTAATGACCATGCCGTTTAATCAGCTTCTTGCTATGCCACACCTGTCAGGTGGATGGATTATCTTGGCAAAGGAGAAATGCTCACTAACAGGGATGTAAACTAATGTGTGCACAAAATTTGAGAGAAATAAGCTGTGCTGCTGCATATCCCAAAACATAATCCTAATGAGAGGATTAAAGGTTGTCATCACTTAACATAACGCCCACCTGACCACCTTCCAGCCACTGCCTCCTCCCACTTCTCTGTTTGTCTTTGATGATTGCTCCACGTTGACACTTGTCAAGCCCCCCCTCTTTTTGTGCATATGGAACATTTCTGGGATCTTTTATTTCAGCTCATGAAACATGGGACCAACACTTT
This sequence comes from Oncorhynchus clarkii lewisi, assembly GCF_045791955.1. Classification (NCBI taxonomy): domain Eukaryota; kingdom Metazoa; phylum Chordata; class Actinopteri; order Salmoniformes; family Salmonidae; genus Oncorhynchus; species Oncorhynchus clarkii. The sequence goes on from NC_092152.1 coordinate 56,701,767, forward strand.
ACATGTTGCGTTTATATTTTTGTTCAGTGTAGTTTACATGTTGTCAAATTAAGCCAACCCCGTCTGTTTTGCTCCATAGTTCCCCACACGTCGGTTTTGTTGCTAAACAACCAACTTATCTATAAAACAGCCTGCTCGTCAGCTCTGATCCAGCATGGTCCTAAAACCAGCCTGTTAAACTGCATTTTTAAATTGGGATTGGAAGGAGTTTAATTTTAATTACTGGTATTGAACTATACTCTGCCATACCCAATTGACACCCCTGCTTTTCAGTGACTTCTATAACAACTCAATGTGTTAGTTGCACACAGTAAGCCTATTGTATTGGGTAAGCCTATTTTATGTTGCATGTAAAATAAGGTATATTATTTTCAAAGTTGTACAAAAGTTGTCAGTCTCCTAAGTGATCCCTGGACTGATTAAAGTGAGAATTCCAAATAATCAATTGCAATTGAGTTAGGAAGGACACCTGTATCTTTGTAGTGACTGGATGTATTGATACACCATTGAAAACCTCATTAATAACCTCACCGCGCTCAAAAGGATATTCAGCGTCTGCTTTTACATTTTTTTTGCACATTTACCAATCGGTGCCCTTCTTTGCGAGACATTGAAAAAACCTTTGATCTTTGTGGTTGAATCTGTACTTGAAATTCACCACTTGATTGAGGGACTCTACAGATGTAGAGTGTGCGGTACAGAGACGAGGTAGTCGTTCAAAAATCATGTTAACCACTATTATTGAACACAGAATGAGTCCATGTGATTTGTTAAGCACAACTTAGACTTGCCATAACAAAGGGGTTGAATACTTATCGATTCAAGACATTTCAGCTTTTTGTTTGTTATGATTTTTTCTTTTTTTTTTAAATACCACAAACAAAATTCCACTTTGACATTATGGGGTATTGTGTGTGGATCAGTAACACAGAATGTCAATTTGATCCAAAATGTGGAACAAGTAAAGGGGTGTGGTTACATATTACTACCACATAAATACACGTCTTGTAAAATGGGATCCATCATTGGCCAGTTTCAGATTCATGAATGGTGATGACATCCATAGGTAACTCTAGTTCATTCCTTCTGCAGCTGCAGCACACACTACCACTCCTTCTATTCTTTGTTAGTGTGATCTCACACTGGTTGAACATGCATACTTCGTTTTCACACGTCAGAGCTTTGTGGTAGATTATTGCATGGCCCTTTTGTTAAAAATAAATATATATATTCTTTATTTAACTAGGCAAGTCAGTGAAGAACAAATTCTTATTTACAATGATGGCCTAGGAACAGCGGGTCAACTGCCTTGTTCAGGGACAGAACGACAGATTTTTACCTTGTCTGCTCAAGGATTTGAATCAGCAGCCCTTCAGTTACTGGCCCAACGCTCTAACCTACCTGCCGGTTTAATGCTTCATGAGCACTAGGAATTCACTCCTTTCTCATTCTTTGTGATAGCAAAGCTACAATTATGTGCCTTTCCCCTTCTGAACGGGATGCCGTTTTTACAGCCGTAGAAGTGAGATGATGTGTAGTCTGTTGAAGTTCTGCTTTGTTAGTAACATACAATACGAGTGCTGTTCCGTGTTAGTGGAGGGTGGGTAGTATTATCTACTGTATATAGATAGTACTGTATGTTTGTATTGTGTTTATGTTAATAGATTAAGTGTGTTTTAAAGAGTACATGCTCACTGTCTGAATGGACCTCAGTTATTTATCAGAGAGAGAGAGAGAGATAGAACACAGAACAATTTTCTAGGAATTGAAATGCTGCTCTATATTTTTAACCTTTATTTAACTAGGCAAGTCAGTTAAGAACAAATTCTTGTTTTCAATGACGGCCTAGGAACAGCGGGTTGACTGCCTGTTCAGGGGCAGAATGACAGATTAGGCAAGTGGAGTTAAGAACAAATTCTTATTTTCAATGACGGCCTAGGAACAGCGGGTTGACTGCCTGTTCAGGGGCAGAACGACAGATTAGTAGTACCTTGTCAGCTCGGGGGTTTGAACTTCCAACCTTCCGGTTACTAGTCCAACGCTCTAACCACTAGGCTATCCTGCCGCCCTATAGTGGAGGGTGGCCTGACAGAGTGTCCCGAGGCCCTGCTGCTGTTGCAACTCTCTCACACAGGTGCGCAGTAGATCAGCTGTAGGCTGGGTGACGAGTGCTGGTGTCTTGCCACCAACCTGTGCTGCTGCATATCCCAAAACAAATAGCTGCCTAATGAGAGGATCACAGGTTGTCAATCACTTAACATAACGTTCACCTGACCACCTCCCAGCCACTGCCTCCTCCCACTTCTCTTTGTCTTTTGAGGATTGCTCCACGTTGACACTTTGTCTCCACTCCGCCATGGACTCCGATGCATTGAGCTCACTTTCTTTCCTCAGCAGGTGTCATGCATGCACCCTATGCTAATACAGCGTCATCCCTCCAGACATCCTTGACCTATAGAGGTTACCGACCTAAGGGCGGGGCGGCATTTTCAGTATAGCCTATGGTTTGTGAAATGTGCTTTGGTAAACTTCTGCAAAAGTTTGCTGGTCATGACGTTTCAGTTTTAGTAATGTGGGTGTAACTGTGTTCGTCTATTGTACATTACAGAGCGAGATTCCTGCCCAGTTGATAATTGCACACCTATTGAGCTGTGAAAATGGAAGACTTTACACTAATAGGCTACTGTTAGTTAAAGGCTCTGTTGTGTGAATATGTGAATTTGAGTAGATGGTTTATTTCCATTGATGGATCAACTCTCTGTGTCTTACTCTTCATGGAGTAATAGTTTAGTATGGGGACCTTGGTACTACAGAGTTCAGAACCATCTGGTCCATGGAGGTCCAGGCCTCTCTACTTCATTAGAGGGGCTGGTCCTATGTTACGATGTCTCTGAAAGTATAAATCGTGGCCCTTGGAAGAAGACCACCTCAGGGACCCCCTGATGCCACAATAAATCACAGACCTATAATGGAAAGCCAACTACACAAGGAGTGCTAAATTACTGTGTAACAGGTATCAAAGATTAATGGGCAGCATTCTCAGTCTATGGGCTATGGCAGTGCCCGACCCCCACGACCCCTGCTGTAAATCAAAAGAACAGCTCTGAAGTCTGCACAAAAACAAAACCTGAATGGGGAATCTGAATATCTTCCACATAACACTGTTAATAAGTGAAAGCCCAATTTAAAGAGGTCATAATAAATAATTTGTCATAAATTGGGTCTGGTTAGGAGAACTTTTGCCACCATCATTATAAACTAAACACACGTTTTGTATGTTGATGGTGATCTGGTTTGGCTGCCACAGAGCTAAGCCACCATGTTTAGTTAAGTACTTAGATATTAATGCACTGATGGAGCTAGGAACACAAGCATTTCGCTACACCCGCAGTAACATCTGCTAAATATGTGTATGCGACCAAAAACATTTGATTTGTACATACATCTCTCTTTTTCTTTCTCACTCTCCACTCTCCACTCTCCACTGTTTTTCACTTACACATAATGTATTAACATACATGGCCCCTCGATTGTTGAAATAACATTTATTCCACACAAATTACTTCATCACTTTTGCATGCAATTAGACAAAGATTGAATCTCATTGTGAGGGGCCCAACACTCCCCCACACCACTGTCTCTGTGATCCATCTCTCCACCACTCCCAAAGACACTCGCTCCTCAAAGCCACCTTTTATTTGGCTTATGGTGATCAAGATTAATTTGGTGCCAAAGGAAGTCAAAAGGATTCCCAGTTCACCGCCAGTAGAGGCCAAACCCTAGGCAGGCCCCTTTCTTTCTGCAGAGATTAATGGAGACGTGGCAGATTTCTGTCTGTCTGTCTGTCTGTCTGTCTGTCTGTCTGTCTGTCTGTCTGTCTGTCTGTCTGTCTGTCTGTCTGTCTGTCTGTCTGTCTGTCTGTCTGTCTGTCTGTCTGTCTGTCTGTCTGTCTGTCTGCCTGCCTGCCTGCCTGCCTGCCTGCCTGCCTGCCTGCCTGCCTGCCTGCCTGCCTGCCTGCCTGCCTGCCTGTCTGTCTGTCTGTCTGTCTGTCTGTCTAAGGAGGCCCATAGCCCTAGTCAGGTCAGATGTTTCTCGGCCATTTCTCTACAACTCAAAGACAAAAAGAGTAAAACTCAAATGTTTGGTTAGACATCAAACTCACTGAGTAGGTGGGACACTGGCTTTGCCTGGATCTATCTCACTGACCAATAATAGTAAATAGATTACTGATCGGACTACCATAGTAAGAATTACAGTTCTGCAAAATGATGTTTCTCAGAAGTGTGGTTGCTTGAATGGTTCAATGAGTTTTGAGATGCTCTGAATCCATGCATCAGACTGAGAAAGACAGGAATCTCTGTTCTCTGGCAAAAAGGCCACAGGGAATACATTTGATAGTCAGTAGGTCCATTCATACAGAGCATGGTTGACACCAGAAGTATCTCTGGGTTCAAGGGTCAGAGGCAGCCTGCGTGCCTGACATAACTGCTTTATGTTGGCCATCTCATGTGGTCAACTCGTGCTGATGTAAAACTATATTGTACACTGTAAAGGGATTGCATTGAATTTGACTGTAACTTACAGGCAGCTCATTGGCAAGTGACTGTATTTCATATTGCAGTACACCTACTGTAATCTAAATACAGTATCAATGCATGTACTGTGTAATGACACACAGTACACTAGTGGAGAATTTACTGTATTATAATGTAAAGAAATAAATGCTACGGCAATCGTAATGAATGTGTGAATAAATGGATGAATGAAATTCATTGTGGGGAGGTGGGATTTGTATTTTACAGTATTTTACTGTAATTACATGGGATTGGTGCAAGCAGGTTGGTTGCTAGGTAATGTGTTTACACATACAGCACATCAATTAATATTTGGTGTTTTATATCACTTGCTCTTCTAGAGTAGCCTGATGACTCACACTAAATTCTTCCGCTCCTCTGTTGTTCGCTATATACTTTAGTCTGAGATTGCAGTCATTGAAGTTGTTTGTGGTGAGAAGGGGCACGAGGGGCATTGTACAAATCAAAGTCATCAGCGATTTAATTGTCTCTAACCAATCAGAGTATCAAAGCAAATGACGGATTTCCAAACTGCCCACGTGATTTCTGGCTCTGGGCCAACCCATTGGTTTCTGGACCAATCAGATGGCCCCAAATGTGTTCACATTTTGCGAAGGGTCAGGGAAGTACTCAGATCCAGACTCATTTCGGAGAAGAAACTAACGTCTTTGGGCGTGGTGTAGCGTTTGGCCAGAACAAGGAACCTGGGTAGCCAGGCAACTTCTAGAGGCCTTAACAGACTTCTAAACTGGCGGCGACTATGAGGCAAAACAGACCAAAAGCACATGGCAAAATGCTAAACAATTAAAGGAGGACTACACTTTCTGATTTGGCCTCATTTTAGATTTGGTTCATTATGAAATGCTAGTGGCCATGACATGATTGAACTCAAACATGAGTTGGTTTCTGGGTGTGGTTAAATGTGGGTGTCTCTTGTGTGTGTTCGCAAGTGGGAAGAGTTAGCCAAATGATTTTGCCAAATAGCTTTAACCGGCTGGTGTTTTACTTTGGCAAAATTGGTTTGTCTTTGGATAGCTTATCTTTGGGGATAGTTAGGGACCGTCAATAAATTACACAATGTAAATTGGACAATGTTTTCATGTTGCACATCTTTTAGTTGTCTCTGCTTTCGATATTTGTATATGAATTTCTACAATTTATAGTTGGTTAGGTTTAAGTCATTGAAATTTGGAGCTATTGACCTTTTAAAATATTGTCCCATTGTGTAATTTACTGATGGTCCCTAACTAACCCCATAGGGGATATTGAACGTCAAACCAAATTGACCATGAGCATTATGCAGCAGCGCTCCGAATTGATTATTACTTGAGTGCTGCCAGCTGTGGGCAGGATTAAAATAAACTCAACCCACGGAAAACTATTACGGTATCCTTCGTTCCGGACATACAATTTTTACCTATCATCTCGCAAATCTCAGTTTTGGACGGGATTGACTTTATGACCAAAATTATTCTATTTACACTTTCTAGTCAATTTTGACACTATAATAAATGTTTCTGACTCATATTGATGCCACATAGGCTATTTTCAAAATGACAAGTTGCTTTTTTTAGGGGCAGTTGCACTTGAAAGGCTTAAGATTTGCTGCCATTCCAATCTGTCCCCTACATTTTTAAAAAAATTGATGGGGCGCTACTACCACATACCAACTAACTACTACAGCACTCTCACTAACGGATGCAACAAATTTAGCCTCTGACAATCACTAATGGTCAAAAGGTTTTTGGCACTCCATACATACGGTACGCTACTGTATTCTGTGGGATAGAATTACAGTACCATTTGAAATACAGCAATTCTTTCCCTGCCAACAAAATCTGTTTCACATTTTTCTACTGTTGATAATACCCATAATTACTATTATAAATTACAGTTTTCTGTTACAGTGTGTCACGTAAGTGGTGAAATAGATAGGGAGTGTGTTGTGATAGAAGTGTGTGTGATTTTGAAATGCAAAAATAGAAAAATGCCTTTAAATAGTGCTTATCTACCTTGATCATCTCACTCAGGATTTAGCAGATTGCATATTTAGATAATCTTGTCTCATATTGTTGGAACTTGCCTTTAAATGAAGGGTCTGGAGTGGGTAGGTGGCTCATTCAAGTTCTTGTTTAGTGAGTCATGAAATTGGCCTCAAATTCTAATAACCTGTTAGTGACATTTTGATGAATAAATGCCCACTGCTGTCAGTACAGCTTCGTGTCATGTCTGTCAATTTAAGCAACAATGGTGTCCTCCCACATTATGGGTGTAGCGGTGCAAAACACTATCATCAGATTTACTCACGATTTTCAGTGACACTTCAGTTAATGGAAACACATGTGGCATTCTTACATTGTAATGACTTTGCATAGACCAATAAATGAAATGTGAGTGAATCGGTCAGCTGATTTAAATGGAATGACTTTATATTTATGTAGATCTGTCACAACAACCGTCTGTTGGTTTACATATCACGGAATATAATTTGTCTCTGACAACTCTACCAAAGTTGTTTTTACTTGCTTTACGTAAGAAAGCTATCATTATTGAAATGTAATAGGATAATTTCATCAAATTTGACAAGTTTCTGTTGATAACTGACTACTGATTAATGTCCTGAAATAACTTTAAAGGGGAAATCTGCAGTTGTTACATAAATTTTTACACGTTAAAATGTTTGATTCTCGAAGAAAATAACTTAGAAATGCCTCATGAGATTAATTCAACTGTCGTACTCCATAACTCAAAATATAAACTTTTACTCCATTGTTTGAAAACAATGAATAGCTTCAAAACATGGTTAAAAACTATAATGTTGAGATCACGGATGGTCAGTCCTCGCATCCATAGCTCTGTCTATGAATTTAAGATTGGTTACATTTCTCCAGCCCCATCCCTCAGCTGTTTACCAAAACAGTGACCAGTTGTTACATAAAACATTCTCCATTCAGGCTGCAAAGACGTCTGTTTCCTCCTTAACTCAATTTAATGGCCCGCCGGGCCTAAAAAAAAACAGGGAAAATATGCGTACTGTCTTAATAAAACACCGTCACCACCATGCGAGAGGGACTAATGCTACTTCCTGATGTTGCGCACCATGTTCAGCTAGGGGTAAAAAAACAGACTGCTGTAACCTGATTGGCTGAACGTAGTGTGCAACATCAAAATGGTGGTGGACAAACATTTTCATTTTTTTTTTAGAAATTAAATTAAATCAAATTAAGGAGGAAACTGACGCCTTTGCAGACTGAATAGATAACGTTTTATGTAAGAACCGGTCGATGGGGGACACCAGTGTATTACTGGTTGTGCCACTTAAAGATGCAATATGCAGAAATCGCTCCACCATTTCCTGGTTGCAAAAATTATAATAGTTTGCCTGATTTCAGTTTATGTGCCAAACCAACAAGCAGTCACTGTGTAGAGAATCATTGTACCATCTAAACCGCTGTGAAATATATTTTCCATAAACAAAAATACTGTATTTTCAGCTGCTTGAAGCTGGTGTACAAAACCGAAAGTAAAAGATGCAAAAACGAAACTCAAGAACAAGAAGCATAGAATACACCTTACGCCGATTAAGATAAGTAGAGTAAGGTCATAATCAGGGTCACTGCCATAATCAGTTTAATATTGAATTGTCAGTATGCATGTAAATGTACTACTTGATAGGTATATTGACAGTTGGTTTGAATATTGAGGATGGGGGGGGGGGGCAGGCATTCTCACGCTCAGATCTCCAGCTTTGATGTCCTGATTCCTCTTCATATCTTGGATGTGTGCTCCGAAAGGGAGAAGGCCTTGCAATAAAAGACACATAGTCTGAGAGCTTTTCTTTTAACCATCCGCAAACCCAGACGAGCATAATGAAAAAAGAGAGAAAAGTTTTCCCACTGAAAGAAGCCCCTTTCTCAACTCTAGGCAGCTCCACAATGCCCCCTGAAAAGATGGATAGAGTGATTGTCCTGTTTAGTGATCCGCAAACTGGGAGAGGTGGGGGTCCAGTCTGGAGGGCATGCCTGCACCGTGCCTGACCTGACACCACTGGCTTGGGTGGGTGGTTGGGGGCCATGTCCGGCCAAAAGCAGCAATATGAGAGGAAAGGTCCCCTGAACAATGGAGGCCCTTAGGAGAGAGAAGGACCCCGTCCCTGTCATGCGGGGCCCTACAGAGCCATGGAGCATGGCGGACTCCAGACAAGGAATGGGATAAGCATAATGAAGGAAAAACTTCTACTTATATGGCCCATATCTGGTATGGAAGAAAGTTGGAGCCTGTGCTATGATTTCAGGGATTGCAAAAGTCATTCACGAGCGTGCATGTACGTGTACACATATACTGTACATACTGTACACACCACACAGTCATAGTTTTTGGTTTGGATTGAAATAAACTCATCCAACAATCTGTAGTCAGTTGGTTGCTCTTTTGACAATTATGTGTCAATAAGCCCCCATCCTGACAGCCATTCGTAAAGTCCATGGTGCTGATGGCAGGATTGTCTTGTAGAAGCTTCTGGCGGCTTAAGGAGGATTCCAGGTCCTTTCTGTCTGATGGTCTCAGAGCTGTAAGACTGACGCTCATTTGCTTCTGAATAACTCTCCTTTCTTCCCTATTCTCCTATCTTGTTATAGACAAAGCAATGCATACTGGGGGTGGGGTGGGTGGGGTGTATGTGTGTGTAGATGGGGAGGGGGGGGATCTCTTGCTTGACTCATGAAATAATCATAATCATCAACACATTGAAATATGCATGTGCTATTTATCCTTAAACAAATACTTACAGTATCTCAATATCTAAGAACACCATTCACGCCCCCTCAAACGTAATTTGCATAGACCTTGAACATTGAGAATGGAAAAACACTAGAGTAGATGAGTAATAATAGAAAGATAGATAATAATAGAAAGAGTAAAATAGTGATCCAGAATTGGTCAATTGCCTCTGGGAAAAGTTTTGATGTTGACTAAGATCCCTCTCACTCGAAATACAACACCTCCCTCAAGGGTGCGTGCTTAGTCCCCTCCTGTATTCCCTGTTCACGCATGACTGCATGGCCACACACGACTCCAATACCATCACCAAGTTTGTTGACTATCTTGCACTGGCTCTATGCACACTCACAAGACTAGATATACACACTATATACACTCTCACTCACACACACTAGGCTGACACTCACACAAAACCCATATATATGATATAAGGTGCTTTAGTAACAAAACGGATGGCACTGTGATAAACTGCATCCAGTTTGCTGAGTAGAGTGTTGGAAGCTATTTTGTAGATGACATCGCCGAAGTCGAGGATCGGTGGATAGTCAGTTTTACTAGGGTAAGTTTGGCGGCGTGAGTGAAGGAGGCTTTGTTGCGGAATAGAAAGCCGACTCTAGATTTGATTTTAGATTGGAGATGTTTGATATGAGTCTGGAAGGAGAGTTTACAGTCTAGCCAGACACCTAGGTACTTATAGATGTCAACATATTCTAGGTCGGAACCATCCAGGGTGGTGATGCTAGTCGGGCGTGCGGGTGCAGGCAGCGAACGGTTGAAAGCATGCATTTGGTTTTACTAGCGTTTAAGAGCAGTTGGAGGCCACGGAAGGAGTGTTGTATGGCATTGAAGCTCGTTTGGAGGTTAGATAGCACAGTGTCCAAGGACGGGCCGGAAGTATACAGAATGGTGTCGTCTGCGTAGAGGTGGATCAGGGAATCGCCCGCAGCAAGATCAACATCATTGATATATACAGACAAAAGAGTCGGCCCGAGAATTGAACCCTGTGGCACCCCCATAGAGACTGCCAGAGGACCGGACAGCATGCCCTCCGATTTGACACACTGAACTCTGTCTGCAAAGTAGTTGGTGAACCAGGCAAGGCAGTCATCAGAAAAACCGAGGCTACTGAGTCTGCCGATAAGAATATGGTGATTGACAGAGTCGAAAGCCTTGGCAAGGTCGATGAAGACGGCTGCACAGTACTGTCTTTTATCGATGGCGGTTATGATATCGTTTAGTACCTTGAGGGTGGCTGAGGTGCACCCGTGACCGGCTCGGAAACCAGATTGCACAGCAGAGAAGGTACGGTGGGATTCGAGATGGTCAGTGACCTGTTTGTTGACTTGGCTTTCGAAGACCTTCGATAGGCAGGGCAGGATGGATATAGGTCTGTAACAGTTAGGGTCCATGTTGTCTCCCCCTTTAAAGAGGGAGACTGTGGCAGCTTTCCAATCCTTGGGGATCTCGGACGATATGAAAGAGAGGTTGAACAGGCTGGTAATAGGGGTTGCGACAATGGCAGCGGATAGTTTCAGAAATAGAGGGTCCAGATTGTCAAGCCCAGCTGATTTGTACATGTCCAGGTTTTGCAGCTCTTTCAGAACATCTGCTATCTGGATTTGGGTAAAGGAGAACCTGGAGAGGCTTGGGCGAGTAGCTGCGGGGGGGGGGGGGGGGGGGGGGGGGGGGGCTGTTGACCGAGGTTGGAGTAGCCAGGAGGAAGGCATGGCCAGCCGTTGAGAAATGCTTGTTGAACTTTTCGATAATCATGGATTTATCGGTGGTGACCGTGTTACCTAGCCTCAGTGCAGTGGGCAGCTGGGAGGAGGTGCTCTTGTTCTCCATGGACTTCACAGTGTCCCAGAACTTTTTGGAGTTAGAGCTACAGGATGCAAATTTCTGCCCGAAGAAGCTGGCCTTTGCTTTCCTGACTGACTGCGTGTATTGGTTCCTGACATCCCTCATAAGCAAGCATTTCATGGTAAAGTCCACACCAATTCTATTAGGCGCATGTGACAAATACCATTTGATTTGAAATAGTGTTATTGAAACTTTCAGGACAATGTAGTGTCAGCAAATAGAAGAAAATCAACATTGCAGGTCCTTGTCAATCTGAGGCCAGCTCAGAAAAGCAGTAAGGACACAGGACACAGACTCCCAGAAATAGTCAAATGAGATGTAGTCTTACAGGCATCTTTCATAATGATTCAACTGAAAACTAAATTGGATTTCACCTTTTGGATCAGGAAACTCCACGGGCAAAACCAGAAAGGGAAACGTGTTTGTTCAGGGATTCTTCTGAGCTTTCATGAAAATGTTGGTCTGGATGTGACATGTTCCACATTTGCATAACTTTGAATGACTTTTGCATTGGCTGTCTAAACTCCTGTTGATATGTGACTCAGGTCAAGGAGAATTGTTTGAATTGTTCAAATGTACATACAAGTACTGGGAATCCCTTTATTACAGCATCATTTAGCCAATAAAAATCACTTCAGCCTTTTGTGTTTTTTTGATGCATAAGTACTGCATAATCATGTGTAGGCTATGTGGTCTAACATTGAAGAGTGAATGGGGTCTGAAATAAGTCTGTGTATAAATAATTTAACTGGGGAATTCAGTCATCTCAGGCATGTACAGTACTTTCGATTTAGTGTACATGAGTAATCAACAAGGCTTTTAGTATGCTATTGATTTCATTGGGAACACTGTTATAAAACATGATGATGAATAGTTGGAAATCGAAGGAATAAGATAATGCACAGTCAGCATTATACAGTGCCTTCGGAAAGTATTCAGACCCCGTGACTTTTTCCACATTTTGTTACGTTACAGCCTTATTCCGAAATAGATTCAATTGTTTTTCCCCCTCATCAATCTCCACACAATACCCCATAATGACAAAGTGAAAACAGGTTTTTAGACATTCAGACCCTTTTCTCAGTCCAATGTTGAAGCAAATTTGGCAGCGATTACAGCATCGAGTCTTCCTGGGTATGACGCTACAAGCTTGGCACACCTGTATTTGGGGAGTTTTTCCCATTCTTCTCTGCAGACCCTCTCAAGCTCTGTCAAGTTGGATGGGGAGCGTTGCTGCACAGCTATTTTCAGGTCTCTCCAGAGATGTTCGAGTTCGGGTTCAAGTCCGGACTCTGGCTGGGCCACTCAAGAACATTCAGAGATTTGTCCCGAAGCCACTCATGCGCTGTCTTGGCTGTGTGCTTAGGGTCATTGTCCTGTTGGAAGGTGAACCTTTGCCCTAGGCTGGAGCAGATTTCCAAAGAAGGATCTCTCTGTACGTTGCTCCGTTCATCTTTGCCTACGATCCTGACTAGTCTCCCAGTCCCTGCCGCTGAAAAACATTCCCACAGCATGATGCTACCACTACCATGCTCCACCAAAGGGATGGTGCCAGGTTTCCTCCAGACATGATGCTTGGCATTTAAGCCAAAGAGTTCAATATGGGTTTCATCAGACCAGAGAATCTTGTTTCTCATGGTTTGAGTCTTTAGGTGCCTTTTGGCAAACTCCAAACGGGCTGTCATGTGCCTTTTTTACTGAGGAGGGGCTTCCATCTGGCCATTCTACCATAAAAGCCTGATTGGTAGAGTGCTGCAGAGATGGTTGTCCTTCTGCAAGGTTCTCTATCTCCACAGAGGAACTCTAGAGCTCTAGCAGAGTAACCATCAGGTTCTTGGTCACCTCCCTGACTGCCTCTCCAAATCATGTCCAATTAATTGAATTTACTACAGGTGGACTCCAATCAAGTTGTCGAAACATATCAAGGATGATCAATGGAAACAGGCTGCACCTGAGCTCAATTTCGAGTCACATAGCAAAGGGTCTGAATACTTATGTAAATAAGGTATTTCTGTTTCTTATTTGTAATAAATTTGCCAAAATTTCTAAAAAACAGTTTTTGCTTTGTCATTATGGGGTATTGTGTGTAGATTGATGAGGATTTCAAAAAATCTATTTTAGAATAAAGCTGTAACGTAACAAAATGTGGTTAAAGTCAAGGGGTCTGGATACTTTTCGAAGGCGTTGTAATTGTTATTACAGTTTAAGTGGTAAGTTAATTAGTGTGTTAAACATCAAAAGTTGGTCATAACAAAATACCTAGAACTGAAAGAACGGGGTTCTGTTCTGACACTAACACATTTTATTGTCTACAAAACAGGACTGAAGCTTTCAACTGTTTTGTTTGCTCTTGCTTTAAAGGGATAGTTCAAGATTTTGCTAACTAAGCCCTTTTTCTACTTACCCAGAGTCTGAACTTATGAATACCATTTTTATGTTCCTGTGTGCAGTGTGAAGGACATTTAAGGTACTTTCCCAAGCCGTTGCTAGCATTAGCGCAACCTTCAACTTTCTTCACACTGCACACAGAAACATACAAATAGTATCCAAGAGTTCACCTGACCCTGGGTAAGTAGAAAAAAATGACTTAATTGCCAACATGTCGAACGATCCCTTTAAACTGCATGAGTCATATGTCGAAAAGGTGCCCTAGTTAAGAGAGAGTAACAGCTCATATGGATTGTGACTCATGCTTCCATTTTATTCTCTCTGTACACAGAGCCAAGTATTTAAAACCTGATAATGACACAACCATTGATTAAAGCTAAGGCTCTGTGAGCTGGCTCACTGTAGATATCACATTCCTAACAGTACTTAAAGTCAGATGTCACTGTCAGAATGGCATGTTACAGCAGCACCAAATCATTTTTTTTTTTTTACCTCATAGCTTATATCAATTGTGGGAGTGAGGGAGAGGTTTCCCACCAATGTTACCCCATCAGCTAAATCACACAAAATGTTGCCTGCATGCCTGCCTTTCTCTCTCTCTGTTTCTCTCTGTCTGTCTCTGTGCACCATATGACATTCTTGTGCTGAGAGCCCACGCTTTTGTACTTTTTGAATGTCTTTAGGGTACCAGAACCACATCGGACAGGCTTATTATAAAGAGTGGACTTGGACCCTCTCTCATCCTTTCTCTTCTCTTCCCAGTCTCTCTTTTTCTCCTTTGGGTTAGCCGCCCTGCCATTTAGGATGCTCCGTCTTCTCCTCTGTTCCCCTTGCAAAAGAGGACATAATCCCATTGTAACTGCTGCCAGGGTCAGAGACAAAACTGAGCATAAACAAAGATAGAGAGGAGTGATGGGAGCCTCTAATCAGGTTTGCCCTGTTAGTCCCGCTCCATCCGCAGGCAGCAGAAACCGCCTGGACGGCCGTCCAAAACATCATTCCCTGCTGCATCCCTCTTTATGCTGTAAAATAATACTCAACGTGTACACTATAGACAGTGCTGACTAGGGTTTGGCCGCCAGTCAACTCAATTATGTTCATAATTTCAGAATGACAACCAAGCAAAAATGTCAGAGTGATAACAGTGTTTAAGGAACGTTTCACACATACGGTGTGTGTGCGCGAGTGCTCCGTGTGCGTTTGTGTGTGTGCCCGGTAGGAGGATGTCTCGGGCATTAAATCCTTATAAATATGAATTGTTCCAGCTAAGGGCTAGGGAATGTGACCTTTTGCTGTGGCTTGGACAGACCTTCCTCACGCAGCATACAATGAGTGATCCGACTAGCATTTTGGAGGCCCGTCGTCTCCCTCTGAAAACCCAAAGTTATCTGTACTGTAGGAGAAACTATACAAGAAAGCTCCCAAGCCTACAACATTTTTACTCTCATGGGATTGCTCAACTGGAGCAGCCATACGGCTAAGCAATTGTTCAATTTGATTCATTTGCTTTACAAAACATTTGGTTCTCCAGGCACTATAGTCAGCAGTTAAGGATGGTGGTTTGTATTACAGAGATTCTTGAAAATGAGCTTGTTTATTTACTCTTCCATCCGGCTAGTAATAGGGCCTGTTCTCACCACCTTTTACATAGAGATTCTGGCATGTTGACAATAGAGACTTGATTGTTGAGCATTTAAATATAGAGGCATGGGGCCACCACAGGTCCTTCTAATGCAGTCCTTGGGAGTTGAGCAATCAAGTCCATTTGGCTCATCACTGAGTCTGCATACATTGGGCTGACATGCATAATTTAACGCTTGCAACCAGTGGATAGTCACTTAGTGGCCGAGGCAGCTAGTGCAGCTAAAAGTTAGAACAATGCAAACCAGTTGACAGAGATATCAGAAGTATAATGATGCAGGGTATGGTATCAAACTGAAACTTTTAGTCAAGTTTTTTATTTATTGCAGACGTTCTTTCTTTATTCTCCTTAAGACCTGTACTGAGTCAACCAGTTAAACCCCCCCGTCGACCATCTTCTCCTCCAACCTCCTCCAACCTCCTGCCAACCTCCCCCATCCTGATCCCTAATAATGGGCCAGGGGACAAAAGATCCCGAGGAGAGAGGGCGAGTGCCCTTGGTTGACGTCACCCAAGCCCACGTCGAAAGGCACCACCACAGGCACATGAAAGCAGTGTTTGGGCCAACTTTAACAGGCCGTCCTGACAGACGTTTACGACCTCCACAGCTCCAGCGGAGCAGCAGCTAAAGCCATCATGGGCCAACCGGGGCATCCCCCTCACCCCGACCCTCTAAACGCAAACAGGGTTTCAGGGAGTTGAAATGAAAAAAAAACACGGGGAGCAGAGCCAGAGCGAAAATACCTGAAACGCCTCCATGTCATTCCAGCTCCATTTGATCTTTCGGCGGCCAGAGGATGTGCCGTTCCCATGATCGAAGCGTCAAGGCCCTATGTAGGGATCACAATGCCAAACGACAAGAGCGAGAAGGCTTCGAGGCGGCCTGTTCTTGCCCAGGCCTGCAGCATGTCTCAATGCACACACAGGCAACTTCAGTTTGATAAGGCTGGTGGCACTGCATTTCTGAACAACCGCAATTGACGCAGTAGTGGCACGGGGGACCCGTTTACGAAGTCGAAGCAAACGCATTAGTAAAAAAAGAAAACGTATGTTTGTTTACAGGGTGCTTGTTGAGATGTGCAGAATGCCTGTGGTGTGTGAAGGTGCCCTAGGACATTTCACTCAGTCATGATGAATCATCTCCAGAAGAACATTAACAAGTGGCAGCCACAGAACAACAGCGGAAACGGAAGGCCCATGAGCTGCCATTGACATGCCGAAAGATGAAGTATTGGCACTGACTAAACAACTCCACTGAAGCTGTTCACTTCTACCCACGTCTGCTTTCAGTGTTCCATCAACAGCTAATAATATGTATTGAATTTGAAATGTAGTTTGAGTTAAGGTTTTCCCACTGCCACACGTAAACGGAATGCCACTTAGCATGGATCGGCACATTCCTGAAGGTATTCTGAATGATAACAATGATATGAACAGAATGTGATCAATAAACGTTGAATAGGGTTGGCTATAACGACTTTTCGCATTAGTGAGGTCTATACCACATACACTACATGACCAAAACTATGTGGACACCTGCTCTTCGAAACATCTCATTCCAAAATCATAGGTATTAATATGGTGTTGGTCCCCCCTTTGCTGTTATAACAGCCTCCACTCTTCTGGGAAGGTTTTCCACTAGATGTTGGAACATTAGTGAGGTTGGGCACTGATGTTGGGCAATTAGGCCTGGCTCACAGTCGGCGTTCCAATTCATCCCAAAGGTGTTTGATGGGGTTGAGGTCAGGGCTCTGGGCAGGCCAGTCAAGTTCTTCACACCGATCTCAACAAACCATTTCTGTATGGACCTCGCTTTGTGCATTGTCATGCTGAAACAGGAAAGGGCCTTCCCCAACTGTTGCCACAAAGTTGGAAGAACAGAATTGTCTAGAATGTCATTGTATGCTGTAGTGTTAATATTTCCCTTCACTGGAATTAAGGGGCCTAGCCCAAAACATGAAAAACAGCCCCAGACCATTATTCCACCTCCACCAAGCTTTGCGCAGGTAGCGTTCTCCTGGCATCCGCCAAACCCATATTCGTCCGTCGGACTGCCAGATGGTGGCATCCTATGGCGGTGCCATGTTGAAAGTCACTGAGCTCTTCAGTAAGGCCATTCTACTACCAATGTTTGTCTATGGAGATTGCATGGCTGTGTGCTCAGTATTATACAACTGTCATCTTATTTTTGCTTTGCTTGTTGTTGCAATGTTTTATAGATCACATGTTTACCTCCACATACCCCATAACTAACATATGAAGACGTAGGCTTGTGCTACATGTAGGTCTGTGTGTTCTACATTTCTTTTGACAGAAACAAGTAGCACCTGTTCCTTTGATATGTCTTATCCATGCCTCAGACCCCAGTCCAGGCTCATATCACAGGAAACCATCACATGACTAATTCAACTCCGCTGTAGAGTGTGTTTGCTGGTACCATTCCCATTTAGATCGTGTACAGACAGTCCAAAAATAACAAAGATCAGAACTCACAGTTCAACATTTATGTGTTGTTGATACAAGGAAAAGGTACATTGTGTGTTGGATGACGAATGTCAGTCTTTGTGAAGGTAGACAGCAGAGTTCTGATTTATGCCTATGACAGTTCAGTATTTACCTACAGTAGCCTACTTACCTAGTCCATTGCATCAAATTCCATTTTTCAATGAAACGAAGAAACTCTTCACAAACCCACCTCCTACTTCCTGAACTTTATCAAAACACTCATCTCGAAGAATGGATGTCCCCATACACTCATGCTTTCAATTATGAAATTAGGGGCACTTTGGTGACCGCTTTTGGCTTTACTGACATTTCACTGCCCTGGGCTTAGGTCTCCCAAACACATACAAGGAGGCAAATGCAAAAAACGTTTGAAAACCTCTTATTGCCATCCTCAGGCGAATGTGCTCGACTGGCTCAATGTTCCCTCACCCATAGCCGATACCTAATCTTATGTTAAGCATTCCTCCACTGGAAAATGTGCAATAAATGGCCACCAGGCACTCTATATTACTGTAGCAGTATGGTGCACGGTGGTTGCATGGGTCCCCTGATCGGATTCGCCTGAGGTTTCTGAATGTGGCTACCGCAAACTGACTGGACGTACCGACTGACTGGATGTGCACATTCTCTGGGGTTCTTAACTAGATGGACACATTTTATCAGCACACACACCCAACACACATGTAGGAAGCCTTAAGCAAACGTAATCTTGATATATTCGGCTGCACATGCTTTTTTTTTTTTGTTCTCTCTCGCCAGTGCCTCTCCACGTGTGTTCCCGAAAGAGACGAATGACATCAACATGAATCATTTTCAAGAATGGGAGAAAAAGTAAACCGTGACTTCCAAAATCTGTGCACCTAGGCCCCCCGGCCATCACGATCAATCTTACTATATCCTGGAGGACTTGGATAAGGGGGGTGGGCTGTGGCGGTATAGCCAGACATGTTCCACCCCTCCAAAAGAAGTTCAGTGCTCCAGCAGAGTTTGATGGGTATTTAATGGGGGAGGGTGCTTTTCATCTGGCCCCGAGTTTAGGGGGAACCCTTCTCGTTTTCTCATATTCCCACCCTCAGTTGCTCACAAAGCCTCTTTAAGTGGTTTCAGATTCTATACTATGTCCTGGGCACCATCTCAACATGTGCTAAGTTGGGTTGGAGGGACAGGGGGCTGGTCTGCCCTGAGAATAGCAGGTAAATGCAAAAACAAAACCCACAGATTTAATGTCTGTGTGCACAGTCTGGTACCCATTATGTTGTACCCATTATCCGATGTGATGGCTGTCCACTGAAAAGCCTCCCTTTTTCTTACCCCATGGCTGCATACAATGCCTGAAATTCAGGTTCAAACACATTATTTGCGTCACTTTAGTATGAAGTTCTTACACACTTCAACACACTAAGTAGACACACCTGCATGCACACGCACACACACATGCACAAGGAGGAAAAGGGCTTTAGTTTAGTTGATTTTACAGCATCCATACCTCAGACCTCTATCAAATACAGCAGGCAACCTTCATAATGGCAGCAAAATAGTTAAGAAAATAGTTTTACCCATGAATCATTAGGTCAGTGACCATGAAAGCACTTCATGGGTTGACCTAAAGTGCCACTTTGAACTCATGCCAACATCAGCGGGCTCACTTTAACTAGACAGAAAGCCACACTCCAATTAGACTAATTGGCATACCCCTTACCTCCAATCGCTGCCCCTGATTAACTAATTAGAGCGTTATCAACTCCTCTCAAACGAGCAACAATTAAGGACATTTCACTCACTGATTTCTCTTTGTAAACTGCAGCGTATGTAAGATGACTATTATGTGGTCTCTGGTGAGCTGATCTCTTGACGGCAAATGAGGATGTCCGTATTAAAAAGTCACACGCATACTACAGAGAAATCTACGATGATGATTTCCTATCTTCATTTTGTCTAATGGGGTAGATCGAAGACACATGACCCCACTTACCTTTACAAAAAGGCTCCAACACAATTATAGCATGCATGTTTGACGCTCATAGATCGGGTAGTACCTTGGGGCTCTGTCTAACATGACACAGGGCTATAATTACAGTTCAGGTTACTTTTCTTCACCAACCTGACTGAGGCATGTGAGGCACTTCCTCTCCCCTCAGAGCAGAGGCGGGAGGTTCCTGTTCATCAGGGCCACCACACCACGGCCCCTGGCCAAGGTCACCTGTCATACCACCACTTCCGGGCTCAACCACACGGCCCTGGAGCTGTCTGCTGCATGGGGGACATGCTATACCGTAGAAGCCATGCTATACCAAGTAAGCCTATCTATATCCATCTGCCAAAGGGCTCTGTCACTTCCATGTTTTACTACATGGGGTTGTTAGTCCAACTTCTTCTGCCTGATGCTAGTTAGCTAGCTATGTGTCCTGATTTCCCTGTGTACAAAAGATGCAGGTCTGTGTGGCATTTGTAGTGTTTGGAGGATGCTACATTGATGCATAACAAATAATTTCCTGATGTATAGTTCTGGCTACCATATTCAATTTATCCAATCGTATTTTAGAATGGCCAATAATTCATCCCAGTTTCATGGAAGCCACGGTTAGTATTTTGTATCTACCCTGAGAGGATGAGATACCTAGAGGAAACCAGAAGAGCCTGTTTTACCGCTTATCAAAAATGGTTAAGGCATGCTTTGCAATCATAACAACTAGATTGCAAACAGATAGAAATATGTTAGATGTTAAGAACCCCTATGTAATCCATACCTTGCAAATACAGGCCCATGTGAGGGAAAATGCACAACTTTTCAGCTTCTATCCAGGGTTGGGGAATATGGACTTGGCTGTCAGATAGCATTTGCGTGTTTAGAGTTCTACTCTTTATTGATCTATGGCATCAGTCGCTTCATCGACTTGGCCTCTGAAGATCTGCACATGGTCTGTCTCTACGCTTTTCTCTGCTTATATCATAATCAGGATAACTGGGTGTATGCTTTGTCCTTATTGATTAATCTTCCACTAATATGTGTCTAGGACTGGTTTTGAGAAGGGCATTTGCTGTCAAGAAAAGGCGGGCTAAGTCATTGACCTCTGTTCCCAAGCAGAGGTGATTACATGGTAATGAGCTGTGGGCTAAATCCGGTTACTTATGTTTGAAACAGATCAATACATATTGTATTCATAGACCATTATATTTCACAACAACAGATATATCAATATCAATTTGACCCCCCCCCCCCAAAAAAAAGTTTGGAACTCCATGTCCATCACCCCCCGCACCCCCCCTTGAAATTTCAGAACCTGAATACAGTAACAGTACTTGATGAAAGTTATGCTTCTCATCTGTTTTTGTCTGTGAAGGCCAATATAAACTCAGCAAAAAAAGAAACGTCCTCTCACTTTCAACTGCGTTTATATTTGTATGAACATAGGATTCAACAACTGAGACATGAACTGAACAAGTTCCACAGACATGTTGTCACGTTGTTCGGAATAATGATGATCGGACCAAGCCGCCGCGTGCATAGAGTTCCACATGTTTAATAAAGAAACTCACCAAAACAATACAGAACAATAACAAAACGTGAAGTGATGGAGCGCTCACAGGCACAACACAAAAACAAACAATATCCCATAACCCACAGGTGGGAAAAATGCAACTTAAGTATGATTAGAGACAACGATTACCAGCTGCCTCTAATTGGGAATCATACACAAACCCCAACATAGAAAATAAAACCTAGAACCACACATAGAAAATATAAACTAGACTATGCTTTCTATGGTCAGGACATGACCTCACCTCTGGTGCGGGACAAAGTATCCGCTCATCCTGCGGATCCAGCCATGGACCCAGGCTGAACACTGTGCCTGGACTGGACCTAGGCGCAGGGGAAAACTCCCGCCATGGAGCGGGACTGGACGCTATGCCTGGACTTGGCACCAATGCCGAAGAATACTCTGGCCTTGGAGCTGAACTGGACGCCGTGCTTAGACTGGGCATCGGCGCAGGGGAAGGCTCCGGCCATGGAGCTGGAGGTTCCGGACCGGGGACCATCTCAGGAGGTTCCGGACCGTGGACCGTCTCGGGAGGTTCCGGACCTTGGACCGTCTCGGGAGGTTCCGGACCTTGGACCGTCTCGGGAGGTTCCGGACCGTGGACCGTCTCGGGAGGTTCTGTGTCTGACTGGGGACACACACTTCAAGGAGAGTGCGAGGAGCAGGAACAGGATGCACCTGACTGGGAAAGCGCACTTGAGGGAGAGTGTGAGGAGCAGGCACAGGATGTACCTGACTGGGAAGACTCACTTGAGGGAGAGTGCGAGGAGCAGGCACAGGACGTACTGGGCTGTGGAGGCGCACTGGAGACACGGTGCGTAGAACCGGCACACATTGTACCGGAACGATGACACTCTTCACACGATGAGTACAAGGAGTTGGCACAGGACGTACTGGGTTGTGAAGGTGTACTGGAGACCTGGTGCGTATAGCCATCATCAATTGTTCCGGAACATTAACACACTTCTCAGGACGAGTACGGGGAGCTGACTCAGGTAGCACCAAACTGACAACACGTTCCAGGCTTTCTATGGTCAGGACGTGACACATGTGACTAACAGAAATTGAAAAATGTGTCCCTGAACAAAGAGGGGGTCAAAATCAAAAGTAACAGTCAGTATCTGGTGTGGCCACCAGCTGCATTAAGTACTCATGGACTGTACCAGAACAGCCAGGTCTTGCTGTGAGATGTTACCCCACTCTTCCACCAATGCACCTGTAAGTTCCCGGACATTTCTGAGGGGAATGGCTCTAGTGTAATGCGGTGCTTGCTGGTGGCAGGGAAGTCAGGCACAGGAGAATGAACTTGGTAAAAACGGAGCTGTTTAATAAACATTCAAAAAACCTCAGAAAACCAAAGTATACAAAAATGACATTTTTAATAATAAATAACAAAAATACAACACTGGCTCCAGGGTGCAAAACCTATCGCACACCAGAACAAATAACACACCTACATACAACAAAAAATCTCTGACAAGGACATGAGGGGAAACAGAGGGTTAAATATACAACATGTAATGAATGGGATCGGAACCAGGTGTGTAGGAAGACAAGACAAAACCAATGGAAAATGGATCAATGATGGCTAGAAGGTCGGCGGTCGACCGCCGAACACCACCCGAACAAGGAGAGGGACCGACTTCGGCGGAAGTCGTGACACCTAGCCCTTACCCTCCGATCCAACAGGTCCCAGATGTGCTCAATGGGATTGAGATCCGGGCTCTTCGCTGGCCATGGCAGAACTCTGACATTCCTGTCTTGCAGGAAATCACGCACAGAACAAGCAGTATGGCTGGTGGCATTGTCATGCTGGAGGGTCATGTCAGGATGAGCCTGCAGGAAGAGTACCACATGTGGGAGTAGGATGTCTTCTTGACTTCGGCGATGTCATTTACAAAATAACTTTCAATACTTTACTCAGCAAACTGGATACAGTCTATCACAGTGCCATCCTTTTTGTCACGAAAGCCCCTTATACCACCCACCACTGCGACCTGTATGCTCTAGTCGGCTGGCCCTCGCTACATATTTGTCGCCAGACCCACGGGCTCCAGGTCATCTATAAGTCTATGCTAGGTAAAGATCCGCCTTATCTCAGCTCACTAGTCACGATAACAACATCCACCTGTAGCATGCGCTCCAGCAGGTATATCTCACTGGTCGTCCTCAAAGCCAACACCTATTTGGCCGCCTTTCCTTACAGTTCTCAGCTGCCAATGACTGGAACGAATTGCAAAAATCGCTGAAGCTGGAGACTTATATTTCCCTCACTAACTTTAAACATCAGCTATCTGAGCAGCTAACTGATCGCTGCAGCTGTACATAGCCCATCTGTAAATAGCCCACCTAATCTACCTACCTCATCCCCATATTGTTTTTATTTACTTTTCTGCTCTTTTGCACACCAGTATTTCTACTTGCACATCATCATCTGCTCATCTATCACTCCAGTGTTAATTTGCTAAACTGTAATTACTTTGCTACTATGGCCTATTTATTGCCTTACCTCCTCACGCCATTTGCACACACTGTATATAGACTTTCTATTGTGTTATTGACTGTACGCTTGTTTATTCCATGTGTAACTTTGTGTTGTTGTTTGTGTCGCACTGCTTTTCTTTATCTTGGCCAGGTCGCAGTTGTAAATAAGAACTTGTTCTCAACTAGCTTACCTGGTTAAATAAAGGTGAAATATAAAATAAAACCAATTATCTTTCTTTTGGTGTTTTTCAGAGTCAGTAGAAAGGCCTCTTTAGTGTCCTAAGTTTTCATAACTGTGACCTTAATTGCCTACCGTCTGTAAGCTGTTAGTGTCTTCACGACCGTTCCACAGGTGCATGTTCATTCATTGTTTATGGTTCATTGAACAAGCATGGGAAACAGTGTTTAAACTCTTTACAATGAAGATCTGTGAAGTTATTTGGATTTTTACGAATTATCTTTGAAAGACAGGGTCCTGAAAAAGGGCCGTTTCTTTTTTTGCTGAGTTAATATCTATAGTTTCTAGACCAAAAGGCAAATTAAAAAAGCATTTCCAGAAGAAATCTAAAACTCATGACAGAGTTGTGCTCTGGCCCCCTGCTAACTGCAGCATTTATATAGGCCCCTTGTCATTTGTCTGGCTTTGCTGCCCCACTCAAGGACAAATAAACACTCTGTGTCTCTAGGGAAGATGAAAGGGAAATGTTCAAGATGGGGGCATTGTAAAATATGGGTTGTTTATGAATTCGAAGGACCAATAAAAAAGGATAGAAAAAACTTAGGTGCTGGATTTTAGGCCGGTAGCAACCACCACGGGGTGTCCGCTCAGAACACGAGGAAGCAGTAGTTCCAGTTCAAGGATATAATAAAGACACATACATACATACATACATACATACATACATACATACATACATACATACACCACTCTCAAACTAATTGTGGTTCTGTAAAGAAAAGAGGAGAACTTAGGCTATGGCACAGTATGGGGAAAATATATGCCTATTTGCATGTCAACAACTAAAAAGGCTATGTGGACCCAAACACGTGCTAGATGCACAAAGAACAATGAGCAATGTAGAAATACCTACACATTTTAAACAACAAGCGTGAGCGATCTACAGCCGAAAATAGCCTAGCGCCACAGATAAATGCTAACAAATGCTAATCGCTAATAAGCATGCTAAATAGTAATGCATTCTGGATGACAATGCTAATGTGAACCCTAGCGGGAGTACGCAAGCTAGCTAGCTAGCAAGTTTAACACAAGTGGTACATATTTACAATAGACACTATTTAGCTCCAAACAACAAGACATCAGGATTTTGGCAAAGAAAAGCAATTTCTTCTAAAGAGGTAAAATAAGCAGGACAGAAAACAGGTTGATCATCAGAATGGAAACTATAGACTGCCTGAGGCCCTGCCTGTCAGGTATTACCTCAAGTACCGGGAAAGAAAGCTGCTTATTGGCTAATAAAAAGGATGATGATTGGTGTGACCTTGTTCCAATAGGAAAACCAAAAGAAAGTTGGGGTCTTGGAAAGGAGATGAGCTGGCCGTTTTAACAGGCATGCTCCACTTAGGTGGTGTTTGCAATAGCTTTCTATGGATGCTTTGAGTGCGGCTGGGATGGGATCATTCAGTAGGATGAAGTTTGAAATCCCCCGGCCCATATTTTTCCTTTTAGATTATAATGATTGTCTGATGAGATATTACTCTCAGAGGGAAGAGAGAGAGGGTGAACGTATCACTAACCACCCCACCAAGAGTCAGTATGAAATGGTGATGTTAAAGGAGGAGGAAGAGGAAGAGGGGTGGGAACAGATGGCAAAGACCAGTGGAAAACGGAATAGCCAGACCGTGTCTACTCTATCGAAGAGCGCGGGTGCCACTTGAGCCTTGTCCGCAACTATTTTGTGGCACACGTTCAAAGCCTCTGGTTCTCCCCCTCCATCGTCCTGTGAGTCAGTATTTCGGCCTGTCTCTGCGTGCCCCTCACCACATCAAGAGTACAGGAAATGCACAAGAGTACAGGAAATGCACAAAGCATGTTGTTACATCCCGGTAAGCCATACCCCTCGTCCTGATGTGTGGAAAGAAACTAATTTAAACAAACTATAAAGGTTCCAAACAGGTTGCCCCTCAAGGAGTAAACAACTTCAAAGTTGTCAATACTTGTCATGGAGCTAAGTGAGAGTCAACCATTGTTGGGAATCATCAGAAAAGGGATGTCTCTACCATGCATGATCTGAAAGACTGACCTTCCGGAACCAATAAGCTATCTTGCATACTTTCACTTTATCATTCAAGTGTCCTGTTTGTGTCTCTGTGATAAGGTCGATCTGATAGCCATGCTACACAGGCCTTGTGTCCCATGCTCATTCTGTCACTGTCCGGCCAATGATCCTACAAAGGAGACTCATACACTGCAGCTGACGACATTAATTAAGGTCAATTTCAGCATTTATATTGGTCTTTCGAAAGCATCTTAGCAAGGACTTCAAAGTACTGAGGTAAAGCCAGTTTCAAAATAACTGTCGTATGTCGCTACAAATTATGAGAAAATGGACATGACTCAAGATACAGTTTCTAAAATAGCAGCTAGATTGAATAATGATAAATAACAATTCAATAAAAAAGCAATTTTATTTAATTAATATCAACCCGTTAGTGTTCAACAGACCTTTGCTACCAAGCTATACCAAGCTGTGACTCCATATCTCCATAACTTCTCCCCCACAGGCCAGGGGAAGGCAAACAAACGTAGTTTCTACTTGGAACCCTGGTCCTCTGAAAGAAAGTTTTTGAGATGCTGTAGTCTAAGAAAGTCAAGTTGATTATGATACCATTTTCCACCGTGCAAACAGTCCTCCTCCTCCTGCCACCGCCATCCTCCATTTTTATGATTTGTTTCTGGGAGCTGTTTCAATAGTAACAGCTAGACGGCCCAGAATGCCTGTGGCGGGCTCACTTCCTCCCTCGGTGCCCCTAACTCATCACTGATTGGCCCTGCCGCCTTTCATCGGAGCTCAGGCCGTAATCAGAGGGGCTGGTGTGTGTATGTGTGTGTGTGTGTGTGTGTGAGTGTGTTAGCAGTCTTGCCAGCCTGGGGGGGCCAGCCAGCCGTTGCTCTCTCCCTATATGCACGCACACTTACACACTCACACACATTTGGCAGCTAGACTAACAGTGACATCACATGCATTCAGTCACATAATCAGACACATAATCAGACTCATACTCTCCAACAGACACACACAAGCACGAATACACTCCACGAACACACACTTTTTTTTTTACATACAGTGAAATCTTTTATTTGCAGTGATTCCATAGAATGGGAATACATCAGGAGGTCTAGCATTGCTAATACATTGTTATACTATAATTAGGTTGTCCAATCAAAAAACACATATTTTGAGCAATGGGTAAATAATAATAATAAAACAAGAATCCTCTAAGAAAACCAATGGTCTAAACCTCATGTCTCGATCATAATCCGTTCAAAAGTCATTGGAGTTTTTTACCCTTGATTACCCTGGATGGCCAGAATTAGGGGGACTAAATCAATGGAGGCCAAATGAAAAAAAACAGTGGTAAAACAAATCTGGAAAATTGCATTCAAGTCAGCTATGCTGGATTCTGTGCAAGAATTAAGGTTACTCAATACCTTTCCCGTTGCGCTCGTCATTTTCCCCTCTCAAATCCGCAGGACATAAAACAATAGAGAGGTAAGATGGATATCGATTTTGAGACGTGACGTAGTATTTTCATGTTTTAGTATACGCTTTTCAAATTAAGCCGGAGATTCGAAGATTTCTCACAAAAACAAGCGTGTCTCTGTGAAATTTCGACGGAGCACCGAGTGCACGCCAACGTTTTTTTTCCCCAAAGCCTTTTACATTTCACTTAGCTTGTGTCATGCTAATTTAGCTTTTTGATACCCGCAGAAACAACTTTGAAGACGACAACCACAAAATGTAAAATCCTCAAGAAACCTGCACCACAATGTCAACAGAGCTCGGTGCTTATAGGTTACAAAATCCAACTTTTTTGGGGATATAATGCTAATGATATGTTAGAGAAAGACCCCACTGAACTATTCAGAACATGAATAATCATATTTGTCTTGGTAAAATTGATTTTATAACAGAGTGGGCAGAGTGAGTGGACAGCCTACTATAATACTGTTGAACTTAGTTCAGGTATACAAAACAAGGGTAAAGATGTCCCTCACACACAGTCCTGTCTTCTCAAACCTCTTTTATGATCGCTGCTTCTGGTCAGACATGAAAAAAGAAGCCTTGGACAACATGAGCCAGAATATGTTAATCACTGGAACTTCCTGTCAAGGGGGAATAGTGTTTCCTGTTCTGGCACTCATCAATAAGGTCCTCCATTAATCTAGAGAGGATACTGTGTTCACTTCCACAAATTCATTGGTAGGAATGAGAGGTGGGTTTTGCTACAAACATCACCCCTTATAATCGTGTTGGCTACCAGACTACATAGTGGACTGTAAGCTAGTTAATTATATTTTCATCCTTATCCCACAAAGCAGGGGGCCTTACACTACCATATTATTAAGCTTTAAATCTATATAGTGAGTAATCGTATTAATCTATGAATGTACTTTTTATATGCATCATTAACTTGTTCAAAGCCTTTGCAATATGCCAGGTTTGAGATGGCATATGTGTGCTTAATGAGTACAGGGTCAGGGGCCACAGTCTTCCAGAGAGTACACTGGCTGGAACTGTAGCCCCTGTCACTCCAATGTCCACTTCCCCGTTCAACTGCTAATAGGATCAAACCAAAAAGGTCATGGCCAGAAATCTTCCTGGGCATTAATGCTGAACGCGCGCCACCCTGGCCCATCTGCCCAAGAAGGGAGTCCGAATGGTCCCCTCGAGGATTACGTGTGTGTTGGGCCTGTTGTGTTTGTTGCTGGGCAGGGGGTGTCCATCTAAGTGCGGATGGGTAGGGATTATATGTAATTACACAGCAGATGATCCCGAGTTAAGTTTCCATTGTTCGCTCTTGACTTTCGAGGTGACACATCCAGGTGGATTATCCCCCCTCATAGCTACAAATCCAGCAGCCGGAGATGGGGACAGTCCTTGTGTCCGCTCCATCCTGGCCCAGGGAGCACACTATCCAGCTAACTACTTAGTCCCTGGGATTTGGCCCTACTTGATTAGCAGGATAGACCTTTATGGCGCTCAAATGGCAGACAACTAATTACCCGAAATACTCTCCTGTTGGCAAGTTATTCAAGGACCATCTATCTACCGGTCATATTTGAATAGAAATGAGTGGAAATTGAGGTGTTTGTGTGACTTCGAGAATTACAGATGAACTAAATTGTCCTAGTATTCAGATGGGTTTTGTATTCTACACTGTTCAACAAGTTTCCCAATCAGAGACCCAAACTATTCTAATGTTAATGAACAACACATTTTTTTTTAATAGTTAGAAAGACAGAAGGAGAAAGAATGAGTGGGCTGGAGGACAGGAAAAAGAAAAGTGGACATTTGTCAACTTGAGTAGTTCTTGCTTCTCCTCTCCAAGCTCCCTCGTTGCTGGCCGGTCCCTGGCAATTGTCTGGAGTTCTTTAGTGCTTTTTTCCCTGCAGTGCTATGTGACCCCTGACCCTCCTCTTTGTGCCCGTGTTCAGTGTTTTTAGTCCTGGTGCCTCTGAACTGCTCTCTCTCTTTATCACATACTTGCCCACTAGAAGATGATAAAAGAGAGGGGAAGGACAATTCTGGTTCCCTTTTTCTTTCCCATCCCATCTGATTCTGCAAGGTTCTACATCTCTAGTAGCCCTTCTAACAAAAACCGATCATTTGGGAAAAGAAACACGACACAGAATATGACAAAGACAAGGAAACAAATCAAGCATTTTAATGAGATGGGAAGTGACCAACAGTTGGGTAGTAGGTAATTGGTAATAGGACCTATTAGTTGGAAGCAAGGAAAGCAAATGTTTTTTTTAGGAAATGTTTTGTCGTTCGCAGGACATTTTTTTTTTGTTGTGGAGAGTGAGACTTACCTGGAGTAATATGAAAACAAACGTTCCATCACTCAAATACATAGCGAAGGGCTGGTGATCCTGGTTCCTTCTGTCTTTATTAATGAGGAGATGAGAGGGGGTGCCTCGGACTTGCGAGGAGGCTTTTAGCGGGAGTTCTGAATTGGGAGCAGGCAGAGTTGGCGGGAGCTGACCCATGATGGCCCTGTCACTCTGGGCCAGTGGATGGGTGGCTGCGAGGAACAATGACACGTCTCTCTCCTTCCAGAGCCATGCTTTGCTCCCGCTCAGCTTGCGTTCCTGTCTGCTACATGACGAAGGCAACCGGCTGCTTGTACATCACGCTTAACACAGTAAGTGCTTGACCATATGAGACGAGCAGCGAATAAGGCACCACATGTTACCCCCATATGACTATCTCAAAGAACATCCTGCAGACATGAACTGCTAGCGTTTGGTTCACATTCTTCTAGCCCAAGCTCCAACCAGGCCAGGGGGAAACAATGCAGAGCCTTCTTCATAGGCCCCAGCTGTCCATGGACAGACAGACAGACCCTCATGACCATCGAGAAATCTTACATATCGACGTAACCATCAGGGCTGCTGTATAAGGCTCTGTCACCCAAAAATGTATTATGAGAAAGGGAGCCAAATCATGGTTGTTGGTCATACGAAGTCCATCCAGTTAGTTGGAGTGGTTACGACTGGTTACTGACGTCATATGACCCCGAGAACCCCGGTATGACAATGAAAGGAAGGTGAAAGATCTTGTCAAGTGGCTTCCTCCCTAGATATATGGTTTATACAGGTGGCTAAATGGAGGATGGATAAACACATTTGCAAATAAAGACGAGAGAGAAAACATCCCACATGAATGTCACGGAAAACACTTGGGAGAGACAAGGATCCAAGTGTATTATCAAGGGGAATTAACTGATGGTCTATCACCTAAAATTATATAAAGAAAAACGTTAAAAAAATTATATACAAAAAACCTCAAAAACTGTTCAAATAAACAAATCAACATTTGGTGATATTGTGAGGT
This sequence comes from Oncorhynchus clarkii lewisi, assembly GCF_045791955.1. Classification (NCBI taxonomy): domain Eukaryota; kingdom Metazoa; phylum Chordata; class Actinopteri; order Salmoniformes; family Salmonidae; genus Oncorhynchus; species Oncorhynchus clarkii. Next base: position 56,732,616 of record NC_092152.1, read on the forward strand.
CATACAGTAAAACCAGACATCAATGTGGAGCGTATAGGAAGTGTTTTTTTGTTGTAGGGTACTATGATGTCATGTTTAGGTTTTGTTTTTTGTTTTTTCTCTTCTCAAATGGCTGCCAAGTGCTTTCATGCACATATTTCAAATCCCAAATCATTATCTACCAAAGAAACAATAGTCAAAAGAAAACAATATTTTTACTCTAAAACCTTATTATAAAACCTGAAATAATTAAATGACTATGTCACTGGCTGTAATTCTAATGAACTAAAACTCCACATGGACACAATATATAATGTTGGTGGCCATGGCAATATGGTATATTTGAGTTTCATGTTTTATCAAAACACACATTGTTACGCAATTATATGCGTAGTTTCCTCATTCCTTTGATGAACAATGATTTTCAATTTTAATCTGAACTTCAACTTCAAGCAAATTCTGCCAAACCGTAGTTCTGACAATAATGTTATCATCTTGCGTGACACATCAGTTTCCTTTGGTGAAATATCTTTATTTCAATTTGTCCTGAGCTAAAGTATGTGACACTGTTGTACATATTTGTACAAGGAATGAACAACTAGCATGATGAACACACTAGCAGCTACATGCCATACGTACAGAAGAGTCACCCAACAACAACAGACTGTTCTGATGAAGGCTTTCGAAAGTTCCGCTGATAACACAGAACAATACCTCTTACAGCATTAGACTTCATTCAACCCTGTTGTTGGATATGTATAAGCTTTACACATGCCCTCTGTGCTGCTCAAGCAATGGCTCAATCATTGCACAGGAGGGAATCAATCAAATCCCATTAGTGTCTCGGTTAAATGATTAAGTGTCCAGATTATAGTATTTCACCGCAGGCTCCAATACTTAGTGGTTGAAACAAGGGCCATGTAAGGCAATAGTTTTTTTAATTAGAAATATCAGCGCCCTTATAATCACGTTGAGTGGTAGTCCTGGGCTTGATGTACAGTAATCCATATCGTTAGATGAAATCTACGAGCCCCGTCTCGAACCACAGATGCTGGACACATTGATTATCACACGTCTATGGCTTAACCCCACAGGACACCCTCCTTTACCAATAATCATTTTAGATAACATAATGAGAATATCCACAAGCAGCACGGCAGAGTGTTGTTTTAAGGAGATGGGTTGGGAATTAAATCATAAATACTTCATTTAATACTTACACTATTATGTTAAATACTTAATACACTATTAAAAACATACACTTATGTGCGAGATCCATGTCTCACTCTTCAAATGGCTATCAACGGGTTTATTAGTGAACAACCCAGTAAGTCCCGCCAAGTATCAATCTCACAGTCCCATATGTCAACGGGGTAGGAACATGAGCATAAGGGATTAACCAAACTCCTGAAATAATGCATGGCCAATGAGCCCAATAGGCTGCTGTGATTACTGGGCTAAGCCCTCAGAAACAATGCAGTGAGAGAGCTAATTCAGGTTGTGCCTGAAGGACGCAGCAGGGCCATTCAGGATTTCTACAAGCCCATGCAGCTTGTTTTGGCTGGCAAGAGATGTAATCGGTTTGGTTATTAGGACCTTACATAGGTGCCAAAATCACCAAGTGTTGTGTAAAGCTCTTGCAAATAAACCTGAGGCTATGTACACTACATGACCAAAAATATGTGGACATCTGCTCGTCGAACTTCTCATTCCATAAATGGGTATTAAAATGGAGTTGGTCCCCCCTTTGCTGCTATAACATCCTCCACTCTTCTGGGAATGCTTTCCGCTAGATGTTGGAACATTGCTGTGAGGACTTGCTTCCATTCAGCCACAAGAGCATTAGTGAGGTTGGGCAACTGATTTTGGGCGATTAGGCCTGGCTCGCAGTCGGCTTTCCAATTCATCCCAAAGGTGTTTGAAGGGGTTGAGGTTAGGGCTCTGTGCAGGCCAGTCAAGCTCTTCCACACCGATCTCGATAAACCATTCTGTACGGACCTCGCGTTGTGCACGGGGGCATTGTCATGCTGAAACAGGAATGGGCATTCCCCAAACTGCTGCCACAATGTTGGAAGAATAGAATCGTCTAGAATGTCATTGTATGCTGTAGCATTAAGATTTCCATTCACTGGAACTAAGGGGCTTAGCCCGAACCATAAAAACAGCCCCAGACCATTATTCCTTCTCCACCAAACTTTACAGTTGGCACTATGCACTCGGGCAGGTAGCGTTCTCCTGTCATCTGCCGAACCCAGATTTGTCCGTCGGACTGCCAGATGGTGAAACATGATTCATCATTCCAGAGATCGGTTTTCCAATGCTCCAGAGTCCAATGGTGTTGAGCTTTACACCACTCCATGCGATGCTTGACATTGCGCACGATGAACATAAGCTTGTGTGCAGCTGCTCAGCCATGGAAATCCATTTCATGAAGCTCCCGACAAACAGATATTGTGCTGACGTCGCTTCCAGAGGCGGTCTGGAACTCGGTAGTGAGTGTTGCAACCGAGGACATTTTTATGTGCTACGAGCTTCAGCCCTGGGCGGTCCCGTTCTTGTGTGGCCTGTCACTTCACGGCTGAGCTGTTGTTGCTCCAATACGTTTCCACTTCACAATAACAGCACTTACAGTTGACCGGGGCAGCTCTAGCAGGGCAGAAATTTGACGAAATGACACTAAGCCAATGAGCTCTTCAGTTAGGCCATTCTACTGCCAATATTTGACGATGGAGATTGCATGGCGGTGTGCTCGATTTTATACACCTGTCAGCAAAAGGTGTGGCTGAAATAGCCGAATCCACTCATTTGAAGATTTGTCCGTATACTTTTGTATATATGATGTAGCTAGACTAGGTTGGTATATACTCTGACAAATGAAATGGCACTACGACTTCCCATCAGGTGTTTGAGCATTTCAGCAAAGTTGCTTTGTAGATTAGGAGCTGGGAATTGCCAGGGACCTCACGATAAAATATTATCAGACTTTGGTGTCGATACAATATGCATTGCGATTCTCAGGATTCCATATGTATTGGAATTCGACACTGTGATTTTATTGCGATTTGGTGTTCCAAACATATTGCTCACCATATGTCTGCTACACAGGGACAAGAGAGAGCCATGAGAAAAAGTTTTGATCCAGCATAAAAGTGCTGAGAACAAATTGGCTCCCTATTTAAAAAGAAGATGCAGAACAAGCTATGAAGGACAAAATACAAGAGTTTTGGTACAGCCAGCTAGCGCAAAAATAATATTGCGATATTGTCAAAACGATCGATACGATATACAGTTGAAGTCGGAAGTTTACATACACTTAGGTTGGAGTCATTAAAACTTTTTCAACCACTCCACAAATTTCTTGTTAACCAACTATAGTTTTGGCATGTCGGTTAGGACATCTACTTTGTGCATGACACAAGTAATTTTTCCAACAATTGTTTACAGACAGATTATTTCACTTATATTTCACTGTATCACAATTACAGTGGGTCAGAAGTTTACATACACTAAGTTGACTGTGCCTTCAAACAGTTTGGAAAATTCCAGAAAATTATGTCATGGCTTTAGAAGCTTCTGATAGGCTAATTGACATCATTTGAGTCAATTGGAGTTGTACCTGTGGATGTATTTCAAGGCCTACCTTCAAAATCGGTACCTCTTTGCTTGTCATCATGGAAAATACAAAAGAAATCAGCCAAGACCTACCAAAGAATTGTAGAGCTCCACAAGTCTGTTTCATTCTTGGGAGCAATTTCCAAACGCCTAAAGGTACCACGTTCATCTGTACAAACAATAGTACGCGAGTATAAACAACATGTGATCATGCAGCCGTCATAACGCCCAAGAAAGAGAAACGTTCTGTCTCCAAGAGACGAAAGTACTTTGGTGTGAAAAGTGCAAATCAATCCCAGAACAAGAACCGTGTGAAGATGCTGGAGGAAACAGGTACAAAAGTATCAATATCCACAGTAAAACAAGTCCTATATCAACATAACCTGAAAGGCCGCTCAGCAAGGAAGAAGCCACTGCTCCAAAACTGCCATAAAAAAGCCAGATTACGGTTTGCAACTTCACAACTTGGAGAAATGTCCTCTGGTCTGATGAAACAAAAATAGAACTGTTTGGCCATAATGACCATCGTTATGTTTGGAGGAAAAATGGAGAGGCTTGCAAGCTGAAGAACACCATCCCAAACGTGAAGAACGGGGGTGGCAGCATCATGTTGTGGGGGTGCTTTGCTGCAGGAGGGACTGGTGTACGTCACAAAATAGATGGCATCATGAGGGAGGGAAATTATGTGGATATATTGAAGCAACATCTCAAGACATCAGTCAGGAAGTTAAAGCTTGGTCGCAAATGGGTCTTCCAAATGGACAATGACCACAAGCATACTTCCAAAGTTGTGGCAAAATGGCTTAAGGACAACGAAGTCAAGGTATTGGAGTGGCCATCACAAAGCCCTGGCATAAATCCCATAGAAAATCTGTGGGCAGAACTGAAAACGCGTGTGCGAGCAAGGAGGCCTACACACCTGATTCAGTTACACCAGCTCTGTCAGGAGGAATGGGCCAAAATTCACCCAACTTATTGTGGGAAGCTTGTGGAAGGCTACCCGAAACGTTTGACCCAAGTTAAACAATTTAAAGGCAATGCTAACAAATACTAATTGATTGTTTGGGGTGGCAGGTACCCTAGTGGTTAGAGCGTTGAAAGGTTGCAAGATCAAATCCTGAGCTGACAAGGTAAAAAAAATCTGTTGTTCTGCCCCTGAACAAGGCAGTTTACCCACTGTTCCTTGGCCATCATTTAAAATGAGAATTTGGTCTTAACTGACTTGCCTAGTTAAACACATGTGAACTTCTGACCCACTGGGAATGTAATGAAATAAATAAAAACTGAAATATATAATTCTCTCTACTATTATTCTGACATTTCACATTTTTAAAATAAAGTTGTGATCCTAACTGTCCTGAGACAGGGAATTTGTACTAGGATTAAATATCAGGAAAATTGAAAAACTGAGTTCAAATGTATTTGGCTAAGGTGTATGTAAACTTCCAACTTCAATTGTATATCGTCCAAAATAATATCCCGATATCTAACTGTATCAATGTCCCCCCCCCCCCCCATCACTAGTACAACAACAGTACTAAGAAAACAATGACTTCTTATAATTCTAATATTCAAAATAATAATGATGATAATCACAATACATCACAATACATCCTTAACCTACTAAAACCACTGAGTCAAATGTCCAACTTTGAGACATGTCCATACAGTGACTAAGTGGATGGTAGTGTAGTTACATAATAATTCTCTCCACATGCCCCGCTCCACTAACTTCATCCAGCCCAGATTAATACTGCTGGTTTTATGTCTCATATCAACAAGTGTGATCAGCCACCTTCCCCCTACCTTCCCCTGCCCTGCCTTGCCTTGTTCTCCAATCCATCCCACAGGCCAAATTGATTTTGATAGCGCAGCGCCTTGGCCTAGTTCCATGAACAATAGACAAGGGTCCAAACCGCAGTCCTCCGTGCGCCCCCCCCCCCCCGACAGTTTGGCTGAGACCAGTTTGCATGGGAGGCCAGCCTGTGGCCCATCCTCAACGGCACCACCCTTTAAGAGGACCCCCCCACCCCAGTCCTGATCCCCACAGCCCAGACCCCCAGACATGTGATGCAGAGGTCCCAGCTGAGACGTGCCCTCACCGTCCCCTGTCCCTCCATCTCCTGTCCTCCTTCCAGTTACACAGTCTGACAGGTGGATGCCATGCACCCCCACTAATGAGCATTGAGGGGAGGAGGGATAGGGGAGCTGTGTTCCCCTGAAGACAACTGGGAGCTTGTTTCAGTAAGGACAAGGCTGGGGCCGATGAGAATGGGTGGTGCAGGCAGATTTTTGGCGGTTTTGGATGTAAGATGTATGCAGCAGGGAGTTAGGGAGGCGGGGGGACTGGGGGGTGGGTTCCCTCCATTCTTGGAAGATGAAGTAAGACCGTCTATTAAGACCAGTGAGGTTATTGATCCACTTATGCTTGATTATGTCTGAACAGTCAGGGACACTGGAACACTGCGTGAGTCTGTTCGGCCTCCTCCGTACACCCGCATCTCTGCTCGTCTGCATCTCATTTGAGACAATGCAACGGACCCTCACTTTAAAGGCTCATAAAAGAACATCAAGCCCGCTGCAGAGCTGAAAGAAGTGGCCATTGTTTCACATGTATTGACATCGAGTTCACGTTTGTTTATTAGACATCTTTCCGTATGGGAAGGATATGGTGGCTGGTTTGATGCTAATGTTCAGACACCAACACTAGAGGTTTTTTAATGGTTGCGGAGTGTCTGCATTTGCACCATCTGGAGGTGTTTGCAGATAATTATGACACAAAAGGGGGCAGAGCTCATGAAATCCTGCGGCTGCATTGTTTACAGCTCCAGACTGCAGCGCTGCCTTTGAGCTCAGTCTTTATACTGAACATAAAGCAGCGTAGATTAGATCATCAGGCTGCTTACATGGGAAAGTACACTCTTAGAAAAAAAAGGTGCAATCTAGAACCTAAAAGGGCTCCTTGGCTGTTCCGTGTAGAACCCTTGCCAGAGGGTTCTGCATGGCACCCAAAAGGGTTCTACCTGAATCCAAAAAGGGTTCTACATGGAATCAGAAAGGGTTATCTTATAGGGACAGCTGAATTACCCCTTTGGAACCCTTTTTTCTAGAAGTGTATTAAGAAATATACTACAGGGCAGGTCATCAAACTGGTTTCAGCACAGAAGACCAAGGTAGACAAGATGTCAACATGTTAGACTCTCTACTAGAGTCATAATGTCCAAAGGGCAGGTTATAGTACTTGTGTGTGTGTCTCTCTCTCTCTCTCTCTCTCTCTCTCTCTCTGTCTCTCTCTGTCTCTGTGCGTGTGTGGGAGAGAGAGCGAGACAGACAGAAAGAGACAGAGACAGAGAGAGTAAACAGGAGCAAATCATTACACTATTCTAAGCTGCAAAGCAAACAAAAACATAATTAGAATTTCTACTGTTTTGACTGGACATAGTCTTATCATACAAACGTGTTGTGTCTTTAATCAGACTGCTGTAAGGTCATTGTGAGTCAACTCCGTTATTGAAAAACAGAACATTTATTGTAAGGCTCAACGCATCTTACTAGACCTCCCATGAGCCAGACACTTGTTTTCTAACAGGACACCACTAAATGCTAGATGCCAGTTGAATGTCAAATATTTTGATGGGCCAAAAGAGCAAGCCCCACATAATGCAATCCTCCAGACTGCTTCTGCGCTACCCCATACCAATACATACCACACGCAGTATCGTATCTACAGGAAACTGCCCCAAAACCTCCTCTCTCTGCCTTTTCAAGGGGGACAATGACTCACATTTGGGCATGGGACCACATTTTTCGAGGAGGGTCTTGAGCAATCTGTCGCACTCTCATTCACAACCCAATGCATTCAGCTGTATTCGGCACACAGGATTTCCAGGGAGGACCCCACTAAAAGAATGAAGGAAAAAAAGAAATGATATAAAAACAATAAGGGGACTTCTGAAATGAAAAGTATAAACAGACAAAGAAACGGCAGAGACAACAATAAACACGCAATCAGGGAATATACATTGTACTGTAAGATAAGAAAGTTAGATTGTCTCAGAGGCGTTTCCAGATCTCAATGGGTCCTATGAGACATCAAATAATGCCTCTTGTTAGACGAATGAAATTAAAATAAACAAGAAAATAACAGTGTGTGACTCAAGAAGCATGGTCCCTCTCAGTGCACGGAAGCTCTGACCAAAACATTCAAAAATGGATTTCTTTATGCCACAGAAAAGCCTTTCTATTAACGTCTAAAAGGGGTCAGCCGACTGGACCACAATGACCAGTTAATTTAATTTAGTAAGGAATCTCATTTTCCGTGAAATTGCTCTGCAATAAAACAGCACATACAATGCTTCTTTAACAGTCTATTCACAAGGTGTTAGGGTTAGGGTAAGGGGGTTACGTAGGGTTAAGGTTATACAGTCCTATGGCAGTTCATTCCTTCAACGAATTAAAAGAAGACAAATGCTAACCTGCTCTGCCCACACTGCAACGTAATCGCCCAAAAGACAACTATTAAATTCCAAATCCAGTCTCAAATCAGTTGTTTGTTGTGTAAAGCCAGTTTTGTGCAACTAATCCTAAACCCTTATGGGAAATCTTCGATTTAGATTACGGACAGATGTCTTTTACGATTTTAGGAAAAGAAATGCGAGCGGCAGGTGTAAGAGTGAAAACAATTGAGGGAATTCAGTGTGGGTGTTTTTCTGAGCTCAGACCATCGGTAAAGAATGAAATGTATATACAGTATGTTGATGGGAAAGTGCAAAGAAGGGAGACACACTGACTAACCCTTACATTTAAAGCCCATTTCCTTTCTCCCTCCCACGAGCATACCCTGGCTGTCTAGAAAATCGACAAGGCTTTTTGAGAAACAGGGATGTTGTGCAGCTAGAGACATGACTCAAATTCCAAACTCAATAGCCTGAATATTGTTAGCGACGCGACGCTATAAGACCATGCGAATTCCTCAAAGACCTCAAAGCTTAGACGATGTCAATAAAGACAGACAGAGAGTCTTGAGACTCTTGACTTCGTACGTCGGCTGGTGCTCTATCGCTTAATAAAGAACGGCGATTTAGGCAAGGGACGGTAGGAAGTGAAACCTTGCGGGTTGAATGAGATGCCTGCAGAGGAAGGCGTGCTGGGATATGATAGCCGCCACATTCACTGTATTTCCTGTGCTCTCACTTAGTCACTATGTGCCTCTGGATTTTCATGAATGGCTGCAGAGTGGGGCCCGCCTATTGGCTGGGCTGACACCCAATCACAAGGAGGGACAGTGTCTACAGTACCCAGTGTGCAAAAGCCTATGCTCTTTCGGATATACTGCCGCCTGCTTTTAATAGATAACTGAGAAGAGACCTTCCTCCATTCAATTACTGCCTTTTCCTCATCTCTCTCTTTAATTTTTCTTTAAAGTATCACCTGTCGGCTTAGTTGTGGAAGAGTGTCTTTCTTGAGAAAAATGTGGGCTTGGCTGTAGCCAGTCCCACACGTCTCTTTCTCTGCCTCTGAAGGTTTCTGTTGGCATGACAGGAAAAAGTAGTTAAATGGCCATAAATTCCGCTCTTCGCATGTGGTCGGCATACAGGTTTTGCTGGGCGGAAACCTCGCAAAGGAAAAGGGCTGGTGCAGTGAAAATACAGCAGCTGGCACATGGGGGAGGATAGTAGGGATAGAAGGTGGATTTAGCAGAATGGAAGGTAGAGGAAAGAAGGCATTGAGGTGGAAGTGAGGATTTGTCCGACCAGACACTCTTTGTATTATTTCCCTTAGATCGGTTGCTTTATGTCAGGTTCTTCCTGTCCGAGAGGTGCACTCTCATTTTGAGAAAACAAAACAAAAAGTCGGATGAAAACTCTATGATTAGCGTTAGGTAGCCTTCTATTGTGTTGATGAGTCATCATGTCAATGAATGTTAAACATATGTATTTTGAGCAAGAGATGAACCCTTTTCATAGGTGTTAGATCAGCACTGTGGATGATCCTTCGAAGTTATAAATGCTGGGAGACTTTCTGTTAAGCTTAAAGGAGGGTTGAATTCACTGTTTTTCGCCTTGGTTTTTCTCCTCCTCATTAAGAAATGTAACTGTTGAGACCGGTTCAAACGCTGTCCCGTGTTAGTGGACATGTGGGCATGATTGAAATCCAAACCATCCCTCAAATATTCAATATATACAAATCTCGCAAAATATTAGTTTAGGAAAATACTGAATTTATTGACCAAAGTTATCCTACTTACACTTTTTAGTAAATTGTGGGACTAGAATTAATGTTAATGACCACAACCACAGCCTTTGTCAACCAGGGAAGTCTTTTTTTTGTTTTGTGGATCAGTTGCTCTTTAACAATTTGAAAACCCTCAACAGTTTTTCTACTCTTGAGGTCCCTTGTAGGTTGTGGATGGGAGTGTTAACAATGACAGGGCATTTCTCAATATCTGCTTCAGTTACAGGCCCACCTAAATTCATCAGAAACACAGTATCAAGAATACGCTCATTAACACCCTTGGAAACAATTGGGCGGCTCCTTGCTTCATTGATAAGAAACAGCTTTCACAGTTGGCAGTGGGTGTACATGTTTCTTGACAATGTACACGCAACAACTATGAAGAACAAGCTTCTTCAAAGGAATATGTAGGGAATAAGGAAAGTATAACCACAGATGTGGAGGTTGACATATTTAGACACTTGCGTTTGACAGTTTACCACACCCATTATGCAAACATATATTGTTTTTGTCTTTGCCTCCCCTATAGCTTTAATTCACTTTAATTACGGTTGTTTTTCATGTTCATGTTGTATTTGCGGTACTGTTTCATGAGGCACCTGCATGTCGTTTCAAAGCTGTTCGCTTTGTTGTTGTTTTTTTTCTACTCCTGTGTTGTAAGCGGATATCTACAACAGACTCCCGCCATGGCCTATTCTGAATGAGTGGTTGTGTATGGATAAATAAATCAGGGTCACACTTCATTTGGACATTCCGGATTTCCCCTCTGTAGATGCTCTAAAGATGGTCATACTATCAACAAACTATCTGTCGGTTATGCAACTGCTTGCTAAGGTTACGGGTAGGGTCAGGTTTAGAATATGGGTTAGGGTAAGGGTTAAGTTTAGGATTTGGATAAGGTTTAAGGTTAGGATTAGAGCTAGGGTGGGGGTTTAGGTTTAGTAGATAGTTACAGTAGTTGAAATGTTACTGATCGTCTGTAGATAGTCCATCTGTAGATAGTCCATCTGTAGATGCTCTACAGACTATCCAAATAAAGTGTTACCAAAATCACTTCCCAAATATATGATCCTCTTTGAGGGATCCCGAGCGGCACAGCGGTCTAAGGCACTGTTAGAGGCGTCACCACAAGACCCTGGTTTGTTCCCAGTATGTGTCACAACCAGCCGTGATCGGGAGTCCCATAGGGCGGCGCACAATTGGCCCAGCGTTGTCTGGGTTAGGGGAGGGTTTGGCCAGGGGGAGGGGGTGGTAGGCCGTCATTGTAAATAAAAAATATTATTTTTTGCTCAAGTGCCTTACACCACTGCGAATAAATCCTCCCTCGATATGATAGTTGACCTATTTTTCATTCTGTTTGCTGCTTGAGGTGTTCTCACCCTAAAACAGGGATATAAAACATTGCTGTTTTTAACTGGCTTTCCCGACGCTGCACCCCTTTCTCCCACTGAAAAAAATAAATAAAAAATACAACACAACTGCTTCCCCCATTGCTCCATTAAACGAGGCTGTTTGCATGATTTCAGAAGTTCATTAGGGATGAATGGCTCCCCCTCTCTGGGCCTTGGGAGAAGGAGTGGTGACAGTGCACACAAAAGATAAAGGGGAGCGAGGGTGAATGGCCCTGGCCAAGTGGGTGGCTTTAGAGAATTCCAGGGATGTCTCTGACTACTTGCCAAGCCTGGGGGTGGGGAGAGAGAGAGAATCTATGACAGAGGGGACCACATTGTTTATCTCATCCGAACCTGTGTGTTTACAGTCTCTGTTTCACTCAGGGGAGGAAGACCAGAGAGAGCAGAACAGCCCATTGTTTCCCTCTATCATAATGTCTAAGGGGCAGTGTGATCCCATTGTCATTGTTAGATTCTCCAATTGAGTTTTTATCCACCGAAATGTAAAAGTCAAAAAGATTGATCATGAACAGTCTACTTGTGAGGGTCATGGCATAAGATTATACAGCATCAACATTTGTGGAACAGAGGAAAGATAGTTTTGTTGATTAAATAGTTCTATAGAACATAATCAAATCAGATTTTCTATTGATTTTATTGAACCTTTATTGAAATAGGCAAGCCAGTTAAGAACAAATTCTTATTTACAATGACGGCCTACCAAAAGGCAAATCATTAAAAAAAATAAAAAAAACATAGGACATAACACACATCACGACAAGAGAGACAACACAACACTACATAATGAGAGAGAGGGCCTATAAATGGCTACAGGGCTACAGGGCTACACCTGCTGTATTTTATGCCAAGTATATTTTATACCTTTTTGATGAACCCTTGCTTCCAACATTGGGATTTTTACAGTTGTGGAGTTTGGGAGGAAATATGCAAATGTACTGTATAATATGCTAATAGAATTTCCTGGATGCTTCTGGTTTATAATAAAACTATGGTTCAGTTTCAGTTATTCAAATGCCTGATTCATTATTAAGAGAAAGACGGTATGTACTGTAAATGTGTGTGATAGAAATTTCCATTATCGTTAACAAACCACATTTTGTCACACAATGTCTCCAGTGAGAGTTTAATCAATTTGCATCGTCAAGTCAAGGTCCAGGTAAAGCAGTAACATGAGAACCACTATCTAGTTTTTGCTTTCTAAAGCCACACAGGAAAACATGAGAGGGAGGCAATGACAAATTCCTTGACGCTCATCCTCTCTAACCCTAAACCCAAAACCCCAAATCGTTCCTCTAACCAAACCCCACCAACCGCCACTGCCAAGTCGCCCCCTCTAAGACTCCTAAAATGAATATGACGAAGCAAGGGACCACCCTGTGGGGGACCTTAAAATATGGGGCCTGCAGTCTATTGGTTACCTATTTAAAGACAAACAGTTTACTTGAGCATGCTTCCAAGATGTCCCCCTTTTGATTTGGGACTGAGCAAACTCATTAGGAGTAAGTAGGTGGAATGGAAGGGGGGAAGGGTGTAGGAGGAAAGGGGAAATCAGGGGGTGAAGAGGTGCAACCACCTGGAGCCCTGATAGAGAACCATAGGGGTGTTTGCTTATGCAAGGGTATCCTTTTTATTCTCTCCTGCAACAAACAACACTCCAACAAATGGCCCCGAGCAGAGTGTTGAGAGAAATAGGGACGGGTGCATTCTTTGCATTTACAGATTGGGGCAATGTGCTTGAGCAATTAAAAGCATATTACCATGCACTCTCCTTTCAGAGGTTGTTAGCCTGTTTAAGTGGTGCGTACAAAGAAGAGAGATATGTCAAGTGCGCGTTTGTTTTTTTGCCTTTAAAGATGGACTCCGCGGTAGGGTGAAACAGCACCACTGTCCCGCCCAATCCCCACTGTTGTTGTTTTTGTTGACGAAGCGGAGCCGAGGAGCGTCGCGCAGTTAAGTAGATGATTCATTTGAAAACCACCAACATTTGATAAATGTACTGACTTTTGGAACGTAGGTTTCATCAGGGTGTTTGGAAGTATCATTGAGTATCGTTAACCTATACAATGTTCCTCGACAGTTGAGAGGTAAGCCGAGTACCCTGGTCAGTGTAGCTGATGGGTTAGTCTGGGAACACTGCTGGTGTGTAGCCAGCACAGCAGACATGGTAACGGCAGAGGTAAGGGTGAGAAAAGTGTCACGGTAAGACGGATGTGTCAAGGGGGTAGCTTTAAGGTCCTTTATGGGGTTTGAGAAGCGTTTGTGGTAAAGTGACACTGTTGCCCGGTAGAGGACAATAGAAACGGATAACTTATTATTTCTGATAATGAATAGTTGGATAATTACTCCCATCCAAACAACGAAGGAGGATGGAGGATAAGTTACCGTGCAAAAAGTTGGCTAAGCCTAGTTCAAGTCTGAAAGCCGGTGAGAAATAAGCCTGAAACTGCAGAGCGAGAAACAGGGATCGAGGAAGAGAAACACTGAAGGAGGGAGGAAAAGATGGAGCAGGGAAAGCTTCTTTTTTTTCTTCTCAGACCGGAGTGGGTTTCCTCTTAGATGTGGTGCAGGCTTTTATTTTGGAGGTGGGGGGGATGCAGAGGGCTGTGTTGATGGAAGCCCTCAGGGTACAGCTGTCCCCCAGTTCAACCACTGCACCCCTTTGGGGGCCCCTCGCTCTCACATGGGAGGCTTAGTGGTTGGGCTGGAGCGGGCCAGGCCCAAATCACAGACACATGCGACGACTGGGAGAGAATGCTTTGATTGTGCTGCACAGAATGCGATCACGGCCACACTCCTGGATCTATTTGAGCCTGCAGACTGTGCGCCGCTGCAGTTAGTAACACGCCGCCGCCCGCGTTGAGTTTAGTTCCACCCTCTTTTCGGTCCCCCAATCACTTTCCCAACGTCTGAAATGAAACATTTCCCCCAACCTAAAATGTGGTTAAGGAAAATAGACAACAAGTTGAAGTCATAGTTATGTTTTACAATGTGAATAACGTTTGTCACTTGGGAGGAGAGGCGAGGACCATTTGCGGAGAACACAGACGACACCTGGACACTAACACCACTTTCTCCACCAGCTATTTGACCCTCTTCTCATCTGTGGGCCGTAGTTAACTCTTTACCGTCTCCCCCACTGTTGAGCTGCTTAAGTGTTTTGTTAAAACCCAGGCAACCCAGGGGGTCTTTCACCTTTCATTCACTGATCCACCAGTAAGGAAGGTGGCCACAAACTTAATTAAACCACCAAGGTTACACAATCCTATCACGGGAAGCCTGTTTGAAGTAATCAAATAAGGTTAACAATTCAAGTGAAGAGTTGCTCCCCGACGTTGTGAAAATATGCATCAATTCCTATTAAAAAAAATTTAAAAAATCTGATTCAAGAAAGCATAATATGGATGTTTTCTAGCACTAATGGATTCATTCCCGAAAGAGACCAGTTAGAGCCCATGAGGAATGTGGTTCAGTTTGTTTTATGTGAAGTAATGTTTACTTCCTCTACAGATTAGCCATGCTATCACCTTATCTGACAGAACTGGAAATCCCGTTTAGAAACCTCTCTCTGTTTCTATGTGGAACACCTGCACTTCTATTTGTTCAGATGCTATTACTGATTTGGTATGGTGTGTGTGGGAGAACCCGTTTTTACGACTGATACCATTAAAGGCTTTGAGGTCCAACGTCCCCTCTCCACCGATTTTGCATGCTGCCATCGTTTAGATAGGCAGTTCCAATTACAGCGCCTGGTAAGGAACAACCTGTCATATGGGTCATTCTATCCGAACGGGAACTTTGTGTCTCCCGATTTGGCGAGGAGTACGCTCAGTTTGGAACCGTTTCTTTTTTGTGTGTGCTGTGGCTTTGAAGTTCTAATGGGATCCAATAAGATGGACAAAACACTGAGCAGATTAAGGTTCTGGCCAAGATCAGATGAGCTGATCTCAACTGGACAAATATTTGAGCTGTCACCCTTAGTGGTGGACGTTACCCACCTGGTTACCCCCTGGTGACTCTTAACCCTGCAACATGATTGAAACTAGTGGGCTTATAGAGGCTAAATGTATATAGTAGAGTGTTAACTATCCGCTGCAGAGACGATAGGGCTACTACTCTACAGGAGGTAGAGCCAGTGTCAGGCTCACATTAGCATTCACTGATGGAGGGCTCTTGGCATTCCCAACCCAAGCAATGTTGTAGTATACTTAGAAAACCTGCCGGAGAGTGTACATTGCAATAATCAAGAAAACAACTCTTGAAAATGTACATATCACTACTCAAATGAATACAAACCACCAAAAGACTGGATTCACTCAATGAAACCAGAGTGATAAACAGAGGCTTGGGGCTTGGAGCTGCTCACAGACCTCTCAGGCCGAAGCAGCAGAAGGGTGAATGGCCTCCCTCCTTCCTCACCTCCCACATTGGCCTTTCGTGACATCCAAAAAGAGTCTCAGCCTGCTAGAGGAAGTTTCCAATTTCGGGCCTTGTACGTGGGGAAATATGTATGTTACTGAGATGATCTTTTGTCTGGGGAAGTAATGCGGACGGGGGTGCAAAGGTCATCAAATGCAACGTGTCACCAACGCCAAGCAGGAAGTTGCTGGACTTTTGAAATGGCACTTTTCTCTTTCGTGTCATAACATAAATATAACCCCTCAAACTTATTGGTGATCTTGAAGTCCAGCTTGAAGCTATTTTTTTCTTTGGGGATATTTAGTAGGCCTATTGTTCATATATATGATGTCCGAAATTTAACCCAGCTGCTGAAGGGTGGCAAAACATGGCAAAGACCAACCTGTCCAGTCGCTGCCTGCTGATGAAAACACTACTACCACTTTAAATGACAAAACAGATTTTTTTTCTCTCTGCTTCCCACCCCCTTCCCCTCAGTGGTAAAAGTGGAAGAAAGTGTGCGATTTACAAAGGAAAAAAAGACTTGTAAATTCCTCTCACACAAAAAAGGGAAGGAGAAAGCACTTTCCACCGTTCCTTGATTAGCCCACGGACAGAGGAAATAGCAGCCTTGTGTCGCCCTTCGGAGATCCAACGAGGTATCCACTGAAATACCGCAGGTCTTATTTGCAAGGTAGTGTACGCCAGTCAACACAAGCGTTGGAACGTGACACAGTAAATGTAAGGTTTTCCCGATGGAAATATTACATATTGATCAAGATTGATTATGTCCATTTGCTTGGAAAGTGTTAATGGAGCGTTAACCCCTAGGTTCAGGGTCTGTGGTGAGAATCCCAAAGCTGTTTCAGTGGTACTTTTTTCAATCGACTCTCTTGACCCGCTCAGGCACCCTGCAGTGGTGGGATGCTGAGTAGGGGGTTGCTCCTTTGCTCTGTCTTCCATTGATAACCTCAACTGCTGTCACCCAGCCTGCTGATCCAACTGAATGGGGGGATATTGTCATTCATTTTGAGGGACCACTCACTGGTTCACACCACGCACTCACGCAAGCACGCTCACACACACACACTTGCAGAAAGAGAGAGAGAGAGATGAGTGTGTGGTGAAATTCCATGGCTTGCGTCCCCTCATGACCTTCTCAGTAAAGGGTCACTGTTCCCAAATACTGAGGAGTCTGACGGTGGACCCTGCCCCTAGCTGTTCTCCCACAGAGGCCTGGCCCCCGGGAAGGCACCATGCCCCTGTAATCTCAGACAGGAATGCCCCTGCCTCCCCCTTCCCCCATTGGGCCCAAACAAAGGCCTCCTTGGTATCATCCATTCCATACGTCAATCCCATGCGTCCAGCATGGAGCTCCCTGGGCCCTGGCCCTGTGCCAGCAGCCTGCTCTGATCTGTGGTTGTATTGCCGGCTTGCCTGCCTGCAGCCTGGCACTTCCTTTGCAGTGAAAGTAAGATCAGAATACTTCCCCTCCCCGTCTGTTTCCCCGTGGTGGCTGGAAATGAGTTGATTGTCTGTGTGCTTCTGACCTGGGTGCGGGAAATCCGTGGAAAAGGGGAAATGTGGGGGAATTTGATTTACTGCTGCATCTGAAATGCTGCTGGACTCCCTCTCCCTCCCCACCTCCAGCCCCAATGGGCAGGACAGGATGGCTATAGCTCTTGTATTTCCATCCAGGGGAATCTCAGAGGCTGTGTCTAATAGATTTCTGTTGTCAAAGTATTGGACTTGACCCCAAAGAAAAAAACATTCTCTCAATATATAATGATTCCATTGGTATGTGCTGTCATAAAAGAGGTCTGCACGCGTATTTGAGAGAGAGAGAGAGAAATATTGCACGCATACAAAGACACACTCACTCATGCATACAAAGACACACTCACTCAATTACAATTCAATTTGTACAGAAAGGATGCAATTAGCTTGTAAGGTGTAGCAAATCCAAACCTCTCCCATTACTATGGACCACAACCAACCACTGGATATGCTAAACTAGCCGCAACAATTGACTTCAGTCACATGGGCTTTCACAGGCAGGGCTGAAAAAAGGACTCTGTCTCCTCTAAGCCAGAGTGGACTGATCCTCTGCCCAGCCCAGATTCCCACCAGCCTTTGTTGCATGGCAACAGAAAGCGCAGTAAGGTCTCAGAAATGACACAGAGTCTAAAGTCACATTCATCTTCACTCATAGACTTTTCAGACATCATGTAACGTAATTATTCTCCGAGGGAGATGTTTTCCGCAAGGACTGTTCAAATTGCAGATGGCAATGTCATTGCTTTGTTAGCACTCAGGCCATTTCCAGTAAGGCCGAAGACCTTTGCCAAAACACTCCCCCAGTCGTCCCCTTTTATTGGGACACCTACAAAAGCTTTTAACAGAGAGTGGGGAAACAAGACCATAGACCAATCGAAGCTATGAAACATTTATTGGTCACGTGTTTTTTTTTTTTTTTAAATTCCAGACAGATTGATCTGCTTTACTACAAGAGTCTCCTGTCCAGCAGGCCCGACAACCTCAGTGTAAGCAGCTCACTGCCTTGAGAAAGACAGAAGAGGAATGGAAGAATCCATCCCACGTTGGAGTACTTAGGGCGCAGCGGGTAGCCTCAATGAATATACAGCGGTAACAGGAGGGTTGCCGGTTCGAATCCCTGAGCTGCCTGTGGGGAAATCTGCAGGGAGCGACATAGACGTGATCCATACACTCTTCTCCCCTTTTTCCCTCCACAGAGCTGCACAGCTGGTGGAGTTGAGACCGCTGCTGCTGTGTCCCTGGGATCCAGAGGGCCTCTCCTTTCCTTTCATGTGCTGTCCTCTGTTCAGCTGTCGTGTGTAAATCAGTGACAACATCCGCACACTGTCCGTCTGCTCCTGTCTGTCTCTGTCTGTTGCTGCTGGGTCCGGTCCAAGCAGTAGGCGATTACACAATGTAAAACACAAATCACAGGAGTTTTCAGAATATCCAGCCGAATACGTTGTGGTTGTCCTCCTGAAGCAGAGATGACAGAGAGACATCTTGCTGGGCTGGGGAGACCAGGATACCAGTATGAAGTCTGCCTTGGTAACAGCTGCCGGTGAAGGTTGTTGGAAAGTGGACACTTGAGAAGCATGCATTCCAGAGTGCTGTAATCAGAGAGATGGCAGGGTCTCTTGGTGGAGCCTGTAGCTGTAATCAGAGAGATGGCAGGGTCTCTTGGTGGTGCCTGTAGCTGTAATCAGAGAGATGGCAGGGTCTCTTGGTGGAGCATGTAGCTGTAATCAGAGAGATGGCAGGGTCTCTTGGTGGAGCCTGTAGCTGTAATCAGAGAGATGGCAGGGTCTCTTGGTGGAGCCTGTAGCTGTAATCAGAGAGATGGCAGGGTCTCTTGGTGGATCCTGTAGCTGTAATTCATTGTCTGACTATCATTCACTTTCACCTCGTCATTTATCATTCACTATAATTTACTTTAACCACAGCTAAGCTTAGTGGCATGGCATAGGTTTTCTTGAATTCTTAACACGATTTAGGCACTAGTGTGTTGTAGAGTGCTGTATTCAGAGAAAGAGGCGAGATGACAGGGTTTCTAGGTGGCCCCTGTGGCCCAAGTGTTTCTGAGGGCCCCATTCGTGACATCACTGATCGAGAGTTCATGGAAGGCCTCTCTAGGCACAGCTGCTGGTCCCACACTCAAGCAGGGGACCCCCCCCCCCCTTCTCTCAGCTTGTACTCCAGGGCCCCAACACATGAAAGGGAGATCTTGTGTGTGTGTGTGCGTGTGTGTGCGTGCGTGAGGGGTGAGTAGAGGAGGGCAGATGTGTGTGGATGATCAAGAATGCATGTGGTCCATTGGCCACTGATAGTTACTCAAGCAGAAACAGGCAGTTGTGGACAAGAGAGAGGGAGAAAATGAGATATAGACAGAGACAAAGAGGGAAAGAGAGGACACACAATGCCTGAAGAAAGTCACTTTCAGAGGGTGACAGCACTTATTTTCCATCCGTTTCAATTCCTGTGCTTGATGTTTGAACTATTTCAAAATGAGGACTATTTTGTTCAATTCCAATGTGCCACGTCTTGATATTACACTGACCACTGCATTTCAGGTTATGAGAAGTGACTCCGACATTTCCTTGTGTCATAATCCCTTCTGTGTAAAAAAAACAACAACAAAAAACAACAATATTCTGCCAGTGACAAGTAAACTGCTGGCAACTCAGTAACAGAACCCTGGTGCCAACCCTCATAAACCATCAGTGTGTCACCCGGGCATGGAGAATCACAGACAGTAAGTCAGCATGTGTCACAAGGGCATGAAGCCTTGTGGTTATTCAAGGGTAGTTAAAATACACCAGTGATTTTGATACAGAGATGCAATTCCAAAGTGTCAGTCAGTTGACCCCTAATATGGTGAGTAATTCGAGCAATTTGCAAAGTCATGGTAGAACAACACAGGCTATGGCTTCTAATTTACAAGTCATGGTCTGGGGCAAATGAGTTACTTCCATGGAAGTTCTTGTCAAACGGGAGAATGTGTCAAAAGGAAATCCATGAACAGCTGCAGAATATCAGTTATCAGATGGTCCGTCATGAAAGGATAACTCTCTAGAATGTACAAACACATATTTTTCTAAATCTATGAAGTGCAATGCAATATCACACAGTAGCAGCCTGATAGAAGCATCGTTTTGTCGGCCAGTTGCCTTCAGGATTCTTACAACACTTGTCTAAACCAGTAGTTTCTCCCATTTCTCCCTTCATGTCCTCCTGTTGTGACCATCAACCCCTGGCGCTATCCACTGTCTGCCTCCCCACCACAAAACCTCTCTGAAATTCCACCCCTCAAACAATCGCAAGGCCACAGTCCTAATCCCCCACCTTCTAAAACCCTGAGGGACACACTGGGAGGGGGGGGGGGGGGGCAGGAAGACCCGTGGAATGTTGGGGGGTGTAAATGCAGAGGACAGAGGGGGAGAGGGGTAGCAGAGACAGGGAGAGGAGGGACAGGGCTTAACGATTTGGGGGGTAGAGAGAGAGAGACAGAAGGGATAGGAGAAGGGGACTCTGGGAGCGAGAAAGAAGTCAACCCCTCTGACTGGGGTGCAGCGGTGGAAGGAAGAGAAAGAGGATTAGGCGACAATGTCGGACATCACAGAGGGGTCAGCAGAATTAAAGGCCAGCCCCGGCCGCCCTGCCAGGGGACACATGAAAGAAGGGCTTCCCCCTCCCATGAATGGAGACAGTTCAAGTGCAAGCGCCCTTCCAGAGGGGGCAAACCTGCAGCGCACCCCTCAGCCCCCCAGCCCCACTGTTCTGGCAGGCCCAGGCATTACTTTCATGTGTTGACACACATTGTCCCAGGGCTTCACAGAAACGTGCATTGGTAATAGGCCACATGCAGAATAAACTTGTCCCATTGAGATTATTGTGGCCGAGGGGGTTGGGTTGGTGGGTGGGTGGGTGGGGAGACGAGGGGTCTCTCTCTCTCTCTCTCTCTCTCTCTGTGTTTGTGTGTGCGTGCAGGCGTATGGTCAATGGAGGCCTTAATTTTCACAAATATTAAATTGTCGGACCCATTCATTTTCACTTCGTCATTTATCATTCACTATCTTTAACGTTTACTCAGATAGGCTCAATGGCTTGAGTTTTCTTAGATTTACATAGTGGGTGGACAGGAAGAGAGAGAGGAAATGGGTTATGTGATAAAGACGACTGTATAACATAAGTCCATGTGATTTGTTTCATGTTCACACAGACAACGACAGATAGTGTGTCACAGTTGACTAGATCTCGTGTCAAGGTTTCAAAGTAAAGTTATCGGGAAAACCAGTCCTGGTTTCCATTGGCTGACCTCCAGAAGGCCAGGCTCAGATAGGAAACATGGGAGCAGCAGTTAAATAGAAATGTCACTACCTGGTCTCCTTACTTTTTTGTCACGTTTTTGTATTTTTGTATCCCACCTTTATTTAACCAGGTAGACCAGTTGAGAACAAGTCCTCATTCACAACTGCGACATGCTCAAGATAAAGCAAAGCAGTGCGACAAAAAACAACAACAGAGTTACACATGGGGTAAACAAACATACAGTCAATAACACAGTAGAAAAATCAATATACAGTGTGTGCAAATGTAGTAAGATTAGGGAGGTAAGGCAATAAATAGGCCACAGTGGCGAAATAATTACAATTTATCATTAACACTGGAGTGATAGATGTTTATTTATTTGTTTATTTCACCTTTATTTAACCAGGTAGGCAAGTTGAGAACAAGTTCTCATTTACAATTGCGACCTGGCCAAGATAAAGCAAAGCAGTTCGACACATACAACAACACAGAGTGACACATGGAGTAAAACAAACATACAGTCAATAATACAGTAGAAAAAATAAGTCTATATACGATGTTAGCAAATGAGGTGAGATAAGGGAGGTAAAGGCAAAAAAGGCCATGGTGGCAAAGTAAATACAATATAGCAAGTAAAACACTGGAATTGTAGATTTGCAGTGGAAGAATGTGCAAAATAGAACTAAAAATAATTGGGTGCAAAGGAGCAAAATAAATAAATACAGTAGGGGAAGAGGTAGTTGTTTGGGCTAAATTATAGATGGGCTATGTACAGGTGCCGTAATCTGTGAGCTGCTCTGACAGCTGGTGCTTAAAGCTAGTGAGGGAGATAAGTGTTTCCAGTTTCAGAGATTTTTGTGGTTCATTCCAGTCATTGGCAGTCATAGCAGCACCCACCTGTAGCACGAGCTCCAGCAGGTATATCTCTCTGGTCACCCCAAAAACCAATTCTTCCTTTGGCCGCCTCTCCTTGCAGTTCTCTGGAAGGAGAGGCGGCCAAAGGAAGAATTGGTTTTTGGGGTGACCAGAGAGATATACCTGCTGGAGCTCGTGCTACAGGTGGGTGCTGCTATGATGACCAGCGAGCTGAGATAAGGGGGGACTTTACCTAGCAGGGTCTTGTAGATGACCTGGAGCCAGTGGGTTTGGCGACGAGTATGAAGCGAGGGCCAGCCAACGAGAGCGTACAGGTTGCAGTGGTGTGTAGTATATGGGGCTTTGGTGACAAAACGGATGGCACTGTGATAGACTGCATCTAATTTATTGAGTAGGGTATTGGAGACTCTTTTGTAAATGACATCGCCGAAGTCGAGGATCGGTAGGATGGTCAGTTTAGATGTGCAGATGATGATGTGCAAGAGATACTGGGGTGCAAAAGAGAGAAAAAAAATAACAATTTGGGGATGAGGTAGTTGGGTGGGCTATTTACAGATGGGTTGTGTACAGGTGCAGTGATCGGTAATCTGCTCTGACAGCTGATGCTTAAAGTTAGCTTAAAGTTAGTGAGGGAGATATCAGTCTCCAGCTTCAGTGATTTTTGCAATTCGTTCCAGTCATTGGCAGCAGAGAACTGGAAGGAAAGGCGGCCAAATTAGGTGCTGGCTTTGGGGATGACCAGTGAAATATACCTGCTGGAGAGCATGCTACGGGTGGGTGTTGCTATGGTGACCAGTGAGCTGAAATAAGGAGGGGCTTTACCTAGCAAAGACTTATAGATGACCTGGAGCCAGTGGGTTTGGCGACGAATATGTAGCGAGGGCCAGCAAACGAGAGCATACAGTTCGCAGTGGTTGATAGTATATGGGGCTTTGATGACAAAACGGATGGCACTGTGATAGACTACTACTTTGCTGAGTAGAGTGTTGGAGGCTATTTTGTAAATTACATCGCCAAAGTCAAGGATCGGTAGGATAGTCAGTTTTACGAGGGTATGTTTGGCAGCATGAGTGAAGGAGGCTTTGTTGCAAAATAGGAAGCCGATTCTAGATTTGATTTTGGACTGGAGATACTTAATGTGAGTCTGGAAGGAGAGTTTACAGTCTAACCAGACACCTAGGTATTGGTAGTTGTCCACATATTCTAAGTCAGAACCGTCCAGAGTAGTGATGCTAGTCGGGCGGGCGGGTGCGTGCAGTGCTGCCCGCATGCATTTAGTTTTACAAGCATTTAAAAGCAGTTGGAGGCCACAGAAGGAGTGTTGTATGGCATTGAAGCTCATTTGGAGGTTTGTTAACACAGTGTCCAAAGAAGGGCCAGATGTATACAGAATGGTGTCGTTTGCGTAGAGGTGGATCAGAGAATCACCAGCAGCAAGAGCGACATCATTGAGATATATACAAAGAAAAGAGTCGGCCCAAGAATTAAACCCTGTGGCACCCCCGTAGAGACTGCCAGAGGTCTGGACAACAGGCTCTCCGATTTGACACACTGAAATATGTCTGAGAAGTAGTTGGTGAACCAGACGAGGCAGTCATTTGAGAAACCAAGGCTATTGAATCTGCCGATAAGACATTGACGTTTTGGCCAGATTGTGAGCATTTTCAATGAAAAATATTGCTTCATACATAATTTTTCTCAACCCTGGGCCTGGGGACCCAAAGGGGCGCACATTTTTATGTTTGCTGTAGCATCAAACACCTGATTCTAATCAAAGACTTGGTGATGTTGATTAGCTGAATCAAGTGTGTCGGGTTGAAAATGGGTTGAAAACAAAGTCACTAAAAACAGAGATCCCTTTATTATTATTATTATTATTATTATTATTATTATTATTAAACCAATTTGTTTATGTACTTGTCTTAATTAATCTGAAGTGTATATTCGACACTTTAGCATTAGTAGTCCACCAGGCCAATAGATGGCGCTGTGGAGCGTGGACTTTTAGTGCAGACAGTGCAGGTGCATGAGAGTGAGACGATTTTACAGCGGTGCTACTATCTTATAGCTGAATGTATTGCTGTCAGTTTTCTATATTGGTAGCGATATATAGAAAAACATTCAGTTATTTTTGTCTTCATATGGGGTAGCAGGGTAGCCTAGTGGTTAGAGCATTAGACTAGTAACCGAAAGGTTGCAAGTTCAAGTCCCTGAGCCGACAAGGTCCATCGCCCCGCCACTGAACAGGCACTTAACCCACTCTTCCTAGGCCGTCATTGAAAATAATAATTTGTTCTTAACTGACTTTCCTAGTTAAAAAAAATATGTGTTTTTATTGTATGAATGTGAAATATATTTTGGTTTTCATGTGAAATCATACAGTAAGACAGGGTATTTGTGTGAAAACAACTTCTGATTTAGGTAAAGTAAGTGCTTTAATGTTGTGTAGTTTAACGTGTGCACTTGTTTGATGCGAATGTTTTAAAAATACGAACAAGAAAATAGACAATCGAACAAGAGAAAGAAAAGGTGCTTCAGAATAAAGAACGAGGCAGAACTTTTCAGTTCTTTTGACTATTACACGCCAATTCGGCTACAGACTGAGGCCGGTAAACATTAGTGCTAAAGAAAAAACTACAATGAAACACACTGATCTGGACTACGATGAAAAAGTTGCCTGCACTGCCTTTTACAGGAACGGATTTAGCCAGGACAGTGTAAATGAGCTCATAGCGTGTGCTGATTCCACACACAACCAATAATCTTCCACTACCACTGCTTATGTTCTTCATAGCCAATGAAAACATCAGAAAAGGAAAGTCTACTATTCTGTCTGTCCTCAGAGGCCCAATCACAATGAAACGTTTCTGTCCTGACGGCTGTGAGGAAGTCATTTGCGGCCCTTTATTGCAGTGCCCAACGAGCGTGAAGATTAACACAAATAAGTCTGGAACAACATGCGGTACAATATTAGCATACAATACAATGACTGTCTAAGCAGTCCCTATCATACGATGGGGACTGGGCCTGGCTAGGTGGCTCACATCCGTTACATTGTGCTAAGAGCTGCACCCCCTAGGTCCACTGGCCTAGTCATTATCACCGAGCTGAGGAGGATGGTCAGGAACGGGTATAGGACTGGTCCTCCATTTGTTGTCCAGGAGGTTCTTCCTTCCTGCCTTCCACAAGGGCTCACAGACAATGGGAATAGCTATATTTAACACCCCTTCCTTCCCTCCAAACTAGCACGCGCAGCCTTCATCCTCAAAGGCTGCCCTCCCCCATGCGAAATAGGAAGACGGGGACCTCTTAGCGGAAGCAATGTGGCCAGAGGCCAGCGTGCTTGTCAATTGACCTGTGTTTATGGAGGATGCAGAATCTTCTCTTACCTAAGTCCTAAATGTCCACAGGTTCTTGACAAGTACCACAGTTAGCTCTGGCCACACTCTAGCGTGCGACATTTGTCGTCTGAAAGTGCCCGAAGGTGTCAATCGCCACACCAGGATTGTTACATGTTTACTGCTAGCACCTCGATGCAGTAATAAATGACACTACATGAGAAAGGGAAGTACAATTTGATTGGCTGGAGGTTTAAAGCTGTATTTACATGCAGCCGAATCGGGAATGGAACTTGTGAAAACTCCTCCGAATTCTCCACACATGACCCAACTAGCAACATAGAGCCGACACTCGATTTAGGAACCATTTAGAACTGACAATGCAATTTGGGACGAGTAGCAACAGTACAGCTTTGCCAAAATGCGTAGATAGCGCATTGGTGGATGGGAATGAATTAACTTTTCCATTCAACCTATATCTATCAGGGCCAGACGAGGGCTGTCATAGTGTTTGATGTCTGTGCCAATGTTAATGTCAGGAAGAAAGGGGGTGAGAGCCTTCGTTGGAGGATAATAAGTTATAGTAAGTCATTAAGTTGGAGGCAAATCAAAGCAAAATACAACAGGTGTTTCACCTTACAGTGAAAGGCTTACTTACAAGCCCTTAACCAACAATGCAGTTTAAGAAATAGAGTTAAGAAAAGATTTACTAAATAGACTAAAGTAAAAAATAAAATAAAAAGTAACACAATAAAATAACGAGGCTATATACAGGGGGTACCGGTACCGAGTCAATGTGCGGGGGTACATTGACTCGGGTGGCCATTTCATTCATTGTTCAGCAGTCTTATGGCTTGGGGGTAGAAGGTGTTCAGGAGCCTTTTGGACCTAGTCTCCGGTACTGCTTGCCGTGCGGTAGCAGAGAGAACAGTATATGACTTGGATGACTGGAGTCTTTGACAATTTTTTGGGCCTTCCTCTGACACCACCTAGTATATAGGTCCCAGTGATGTACTGGACAGTTTAAAATGAAAAGGGATTGGCTCACATGTGGGGACCATTAGGGTGGCTATTAATCGTCCATTTGAATAACTTTCATGAAGCGTGATCGCAGAGTTATGTTATAGACCATTATAACTCCATTAACGTCCAGTACGCCTGTCTGTTGGATTAAAAGTCAGATATTTATCCTTACCCAAAATCATGTCCCATAACAGATTCATGTTAGTTTAACAGAGCTGTTCTCCACTCCTATTCTCTGAATCCCTGCCTAATTTTGTCATACTCACCCACCATCACCAGGTATAGACTTGTTATAACATTCTATTCTTAGCGACTGGTGCTGGTGACAATAACCCAAACACTGAATCAAAAAGGGCTAGTTCCAGACTTTGCCCTACCTGCAGAAACTTCTCCATAAAATGAGGAAAGTAACACAGAGAGCTAATGGGCTCAGCTTATGAAGCATTTTAAGGGCCTCCACATGCCTCATGCCTCTGTGTTGTTTAGGGGCTTGTTAAGACCCACACAGAGAGAGAGAGAGAGAGAGAGGCCCCCTGGCCCAGTCCTACAGGATTTCTTACCTTTTTATTATTGTACTTTATAATGGAAAATATGAGTCTTGCTGAAAGCAGTGCTACTTCTCCCTCAATGACAGTACAAACACATAGCTTTCTTATACCGTGCATTTGTATTTATTCTGGATCCCCATTAGCTGCTGCCAAGGCAGAACCGATCTGACCAAATGTGTTCTTCAATGTGTTTTGTGTTCTTGGTGTTTGGAGGTTTATTGTGAAAGGTGAGCCAATTGAATGTTGCCTTTTGTCAGAAATATATCATATGCAATGCTATGAACAATTTCTGTTGAAATAATTTTTGAAATATATATTTTTTTACCTGTTCTTTACACTCTCACAAAAATATGCTAATAAATATGTAAATATTAACTGGATAGGAAGTAAATAAGGATGTCAGTTGGAATGGTAATATTTGTCCAAGTCACACCTGGCTCCAACCTTCATTTTCATAGAGCTGTTTCCTGATTCATGACAATACACACACACACACATATACACACACACACACACACACACACACACACACACACACACACACACACACACACACATACACATTTCAGGTACTGTACAGTTTATTATCACCTTGTAATTAAATGAGCAGGAAGTGGCCCAATATCAACACAATTTATAGCAGAGCAGTTACAACCTTTTAGGCTCTGACTCGTTGCCATCCTGAAAGGGATATGTAAAAGAGGGTAAAATGGTCTCACAGCAGCCTATATGACATCCTGTACCAAGCTAAAGCCAGCATAATCTACATTTCATCACCCGGCTATGATTCTCCTGTCTGTGTTGTGAACCCACTGACAGAAGCCATAAGCTGAGCTCTACACATCCCTCCCATGGTGGAACAGCAGACCAGCGCAGCCGCCCTGGCCGCTCCGCACCAGCGCTCCCATGAGGGCCTCCACTGATGGGCACCGCTGATTCCCCAGGAGCTGCAGGGCCACAAGTTCTGCTAAATACCTTCTCTTTGTGGAGCCCCCATGATGGCAGTCCCAAAAGCACATCCTTCCGATTCTCGGGGCGCAGACAAAAACCAAAACAAGACAGATGGAGATTGCCCACTGTCACTCTTGACACCTCTTTAGGACCACACAAAAGGAGACATTTAGATTAGGAAATAATGTCTGTTTGTTGAGAATAAGGAACTCGGTGGCAAGGCTGTGCTTTGTCTAAGCTACAGAAGGTTATCGGGGCCACCCAGAGCCAGACAGACAGACAAACCTGTGACCTACATACGTAACTGAAGGTCCTGAGTCCTGACACTGCGTCTAGTTCATCAGGCGCTACTGTTGACTGACACGGCAGACCAGGGAGCAAAGGTCCTCTGACTGAGAGGGATCAAGTCTGAGAGGGCCTGACTTAGCCTGAAAATGTGCCCTCTACGCAACAGGAAGCTCTATTCATCCATCAGAACCTTCTATTGAAAAGGCCTGTATGGCAGATAGTTTGACACGTGAAAGAGTGATCTATGCATGAAGTATGCACGTCTACAAATCAGAAGTATGTTTGATTTCTGTTTCGGCGTATTCTTACTGTCTTTCCAATGGAGGTGTGTGGTATGTTTTAGTATGTATGACAGTGTGAAGAATTATCTCTGTATTTTTAATTGCAGACTCGATGCCCGTCTCAGACACACACACACGCGCGCGCGCGCAGGCACACACACAAGCAGGCACACAAACACGCACACGCACACCCACACACTTTACTTAAGGGGAAAATGTGGAGAGAGTTGATGGGACTTGCGTTGGTATGCTTTGGTATGAGGAGTCATGTGAACACATAGTTCCGTGCTGAGAGGGATCGTGTAGCTACACAGAGAGAAGGGTGCGTCTCTTCAGCACTACATCGCTGAACAACGCAGGAGAGAATTGACAAAGGTCGTGCACGGAGTTGAACCCCGCATGCTTAGCACACCAATGACCCCTGCCTCCTACATATGTCGGAGTATATTTAACAGGGAGTCTTCCTCCAGTGTGTATTTGTGTCAGATAACAACAGCAAAGATCAAAGCACAGAAATCAGATAGTTTTTATTACTTATTAATCAACAAAAACCAATAGCCTAAAGATTGACACTCTTTTGTCTTTACCGTGCATGTTTCGCAAGTACTGTACCGTAGGGACAATATACTTTCTGAACAGATGACTCTTAGGCTTGAATTGCTATATTGCTACATTTGATGCACAAAGCACGAAAGGTTATTGTTTAACTCTGCCATTTCAAGACGACCGTCCTCTTGCTACAGTATATGAGGCCAGAGAATGACGGTGGACTTTGGACTTAACAACTGCCAAACATCACCAAGGTTGTTCTCTGGCGTTCCTGAGGTAATTTTGGTCCCGAGTTTGGAAGGGGAGGCCTTGAGTGACCCCGACCTTGCCGAGTGGACTAGGGCAGGGCGGCACATGTGGTTCCCCTTAGCTTCCTGTCACATGTCTGGGTCCCATCACCATGCACCAGTGAGGGTAAATAACCAGGGCTTGGATTGGCTGAGGAGATCCAATTACTGATTGTCCATGATCAGGGGCTGAAACTGGCTTTAATGGCAATGGCTTTAATGGCCAGTGAACCCGCCCAATAGAGGTCAACCGCAGGGCTAACTAGATATTGAACAGCATTAGCGTTACACCGCTTTAGATTAGCATACCGAGTTTTTAATTTTCTAACTTAGGGACAATAATATGGATAGCAAACAAAGACAACGCGTCTGTGGCGTGTCCACGTCGTGCCTTAAACGCAGATAGAAAGTCACTATGAAAGGCCGGGGGAAAAAGTAGATGCCTCAGGGTCATCAATCAAAACCCAGGGTGCCAGGATAAGGGGGGAAAAAATGATATTTGTATATTTCCACAAGTTGAAAACAATGATTGATTTTGTTCTATGATTGACTGCTTTGATGTGAAACCGGGGGAAACATTTAGTTTGATACACATTGCAACGCGAATGCTTAGCACCCCTCTTCTTTGTCAAAGAGACTCACCTATCGGTACCATTACTCTCCAAACACAAGTTAGGATACCTCCAGCTCTTCCTGTCTATGCTACATCCTTTTGGATCCTTGGAAAATGAATAATGGAGAGAGAGCAGTAGTGGAAATATGGCAGTAAAATACCAAAGCGAATGTGGTGTGGTATCTCATTCTACGCTTCGGTGGTGAATCACAGCACTGTAGAATATGTTTCTTTAAGTAAATCTAGGGATAAGCAGGCTGTAAAGAACCAGTGCATCATCTGAAACGTTCACAGAGTGGCTGACAAAAAAATAATACAATTCATTGATAAACGAACCAACTAGATTAAGAGAACGTTGTCTTGGCTCGGGCTCTGAAAGGGAACTGTGCTATTGAGAAAGTTTTTAAGGGAGAGGAGGACTGAAGTCTCTCTTATTGGTATCACCTCACATCGGCTGTAAGGGGGTTTAGCTAGTGGGGGTGCAGTACAAACAAACGTGTTGAATGGGGTGATCTCGCTGCACTGCTGGCTCCCGGGAAAGAAAAAGACCCTCTTTTAAAAATTCCAATCCGGCTTGTGTTATTTGTCTCTGCACATTGTGCGGGGGGGGGGGGGGGGGGCGCTGGCACGTTGCGTAAGAGGCCGCGTGGCTGCTCTGGCATGCGGGTGGTGAATTACTGCGGCAGATGGTAGAGCCACTCTTCTGGGGGGCTCCGCGCCATGCCAATGTTCCGGGTCGGGTGCCCCTCGCCCCCACTGGCCCCCTCCCCTCCTTCCTCAACTCGGGAACACAAAGGCCCTAGGAAGTAGGAATGAATATCCCGATGGAGCGGTGTGCCGAGGCGTGAGCCACAATCGCAGCTATCAATCACAAGTGCTTCTTAATGCTGGGCCACGCTGCCACTGCTGCTGGCTGCCGGACCGGGGCTCAAATGGGCCTCGCTACAGCACCTCTCTCCTTTTGTCCAGGATTGCGCCAAAACACCAGGTCCCTGATCATTTACAAACTTACATTACCCCCCCCCCCCTCCCAGTGTGGCTTTGAATTGGTCACGGTATCAAACTCCATGGCTGTTTTAATGATTCTGTATTGTCCTGCTTTCTATCTTTGTAGAGAGAGATATTCTAAAGTTTCAGACAGCGTTTTAAGTTATTGTTTTGACATCTGTATTGTGGTTTTGTTATGTCTCAGCTAAGACATCTGTCTGAACCGTACTTTAGAAATGAATAAAAGTTCATTTTGTTTGAACAGGAGGTTGACTTTAACGCTTTCTATGCACTTCACATAAAAGAATCACGTGGTTCTTTATGATCGCAGTCTCTACTAGATCACACTTGGCAAGTACTGCGTGTGAAATTCCTGTAAGTCTTCACTCTATCGTCCGGGCAAAACATAAGATAGTTGCTTGTGAATCATACAAACGTCTGAGGGATGCTCCACATATATTGTTTATTGGATGACACCAGAAATGTAGTAACCCCCCTGAGTTATGTTTTAGAGCCTCCAACATCAATGTTTATCAGGGTCTCTCTGATATTTATAGGACAAGTTCTCCCGAAATCTGGGGCAAGATGGCCATCTATTTTCTACTTTATCATCAGGGATGAGAGCCTGTCTCTGCAAGTGAGGTATTTACTATGGCCTGTGAAAACGCATAGCAAATGATGACTTATCGGTGAAGCACTCAAGGTATTAGAACTATTCGCACAGAGCCTTCTTAGGGCCTTTTGAAAATGTGTATCTATCTACAATTGGGAGGAAAACAGCGTATGGCCTATTCCTCTTATCGCCATGTTATGATGCAGTTAAATGCATTCATAGATGACAAACAGATGTTTTTATTGAAGCTCATGAACGGGATTAAAATGGCCACCAGACAGGAACAAACACAAGGCGGCAAACCTTTAAGTGCAATATAATGGGATTGATTCAAAATGACGGCCTTTTGTAAACAGTCATGATCCCTTTTTGCAGGCCCTGGATGCCTCACCGCAGAAAAGGAGGAGCGTAACCAGTGGGAGTGATTTACATAACCAATAGAAGGTAATCAGTCAGCTCTGTAGCGATGGAGGGGATTTCCAGGGGGGCTCGGATGGAAATGTACCTAGACAAATGTCGTGCTTGGCAGATTGTCAGGGACTGAAGGTTCAATTAAAAAAAGTGTTGTTTTTTTAAAATGGGAGAACAAGTCCAGGTTTAAAAAAAGTATGTTTTATTTGTATTCAGCCAAAAATAAGAGTGAGAGGAATATAGACATGCAGATCAGTATAGGCTTGCTTGTTAGGCTTGCTGCGTGGCACAGTACATCATACACAAAATAAATCCCAAAACGAACACGCAATTGGCTTCCTTGAGATGTCCATGTGGAGAACCTGGACAACACATCGAAAGCATCTTCTTCTCTGCGGTTGTGTACAGGTCGTCAGACTAAATCTGCACAAACACTCCTCTTTTAACGATCGTCATTCATTGCATGCATAGGAAGACGTTGTTTATGACATTACTCAGCAGTAGGTCGGGGACCTTTAGAGGTTTACAGCATTTTTCTTTATGACAGACATTCCATAACAACCTCCGGTCACTCATTGTTTATAGATGTGAAATGATTGACACATCAAAGCTGATTGCCTTCACAACAATCAGTCAATTAAGCTCTCCTCTAGGGTGAAGTGCAGATCTGATCTCTCCTCCATGAAGTCAAATTTGTGGTGTGTGTTTTTTGCAGCTGGCAAAAAAGACAAGGAGCAGGCATGGAGGCTGATAGTGAGTGAAACAGGCAAAGGGCAAGGCACTGGTGGCTCCTCCAACCAGGCTCCAGCATTAGGGAGTTGAGCATACAGAGTGGCAAGGCCAAGGCAAGGCACTCACTACTGAGAACACTGCATGTCTACGTCCTGAAAGGCACCCTGTTAATGCACTACTTTTGACCAGCGCCCGACAACATGCCCGCTCGACCCCATACCTTCCTCCCTTCTCCAGACCATCTCTGGAGACCTTCTCCCATTCCTCCTCTGACATAAAATGGCCAGAGTCGCTCCCCTCCTCAAGAAACCAACACTCTGTCTGACGTCAGAAACTACAGAAAAACAAACTACTCTCATCCCTTCTTTCTTTTCTTTCCAAAACACTTGAGAGTGCTCTCTCCGGCCAACTCTCTCGCTATCTCTCTCAGAAAGATCTTCTTGACTCTAACCAGTCAGGCTTCAAGACGGGTTACTCAACCGAGACTGCTCTCCTTTGTGTCACGGAGGCTCTCCGCACTGCCACAGCTGACTATCTCTCATCTGTTCTTATTCTCCTAGATCTATCCGCTGCCTTCGACCGTCAGATCTTCCTCTCCACCCTCTGTGCGTCTCAGGCTCTGCACACTATTGGATTGCATCCTACCTGCCAGGCCGCTCCTACGAGGGGATGTGGACAGGCTCTGTGTCTGTACCATGTACTGTCACAGGTGGTGTCCCCCAGGGCATGAATCTAGGCTCTCTTCTCTTCTCTCTATACACCAAGTCACTCGGCTCCGTCATATACTCACATGGTCTCTCCTCCTATCACTCCTATCACACTCAATTATTTTTCTCCCTCCCCCTTCTAACACCCAGGTGGGTGTTGCATGCATCTCTGCGTGCCTGGCAGATATCTCAGCTTAGATGTCGGCCCACCACCTCCAGCTCAACCTTGACAAGACAGAGCTGCTCTTCCTCCCAGTGAAGGCCTGCCCCCTCCAAGACCTCTCAATCACTGTTGACAACTTCACGTTGTCCCCCTCCCAGAGTGCAAAGAACTTTGGCGTGACCCTGGACCCTGTCATTCTCTGCAAACATCAAAGCAGTGACGCGCTCCTCCAGGTACATTCTCTACAACATCTGCAGAGTAGGACCCTACCTCAAACAGAAGGTGGCACAGGTCCTAATCCAGGCACTTGTCATCACCCGTCTGGAGTAATGCAACTCGCTGTTGGCTGGGTTCCCCGCTTGTGCCATCAAACCCCTGCAACTTATCCACAATGCTGCAGCCCACCTGGTGTTTAATCTTCCCAAGTTCTCTCATGTCAACCCTACACCCCTACACCCCAATCCGAGTACTTTGTTCTGCCGCCTCTGCACTCTTATAGGCTGACCACACCACTCGTGTCGCAAAATAAATGTAGTAATCTATGTTATTCAATTATTGCACCCACACTGCTCGCGCGTGCCAACGAGCGTCTGCGTTGCCAAGGGCTAAAATAGAAGTACATTCTATTTCTGACGCAGATCGCGCTGCAAGTCCTGCCTCTCCCATCTCCTCATTGGTTTATAGAAGCAGGTACCCACGTGCCATCTCCTCATTGGTTATACCCACATGGGTGATTGAAAGACAACTGTGTTGCCGGTCGGTGTAGTAATACCATGAAAGTTTAGATGCCAATCACCATATTGGTTCAAAGATGGAAAATCCTGAAAGGAGGAGAGATGACTAGAAACGATTCGGTTGATCCTTTTATGTGTGGATTAATTGTCAAAGTAGAGGACCTTGTGCATTTCAGGTAAAATAACAACTCAATGTTTATATCCCAGGACAAATTAGCTAGCAACAGCAAACTAACTAGCTAAATTGCCATAAATGTTTAATATTTTTTGACCTAGTTCAGAGTTTGTTTTTATATTGATATAAATATATATATATTTACTGCGTGTCATGATCGTGTTTGGTGTAAGGGGACAAAACACATTTATGCACGATGGCGCATGATGGTGCACGTGCGCAGCCGGTTTGGGTTCCGTGTTAGCCCTCCCACCCCTATGGGAGGGCAAAGGTCAGCTCTCGCTCAGCCTAGTCTCTGTCCTGGCACCCCAATTGTGGAACCAGCTTCCCCCTGAAGCTAGGACAGCAGGGTCCCTGCCCATCTTCCGAAAACATCTGACACCCTCCCTCTTCAAAGAGTATCTTACATAATCCCCTCGACACAAAAAAAACCCGCCTTTCCGTGAACTAACACTCGCACATGACTTTTTCCCCCTAATAGCACTGACTTTGCCGATTGCTACTTTATTGAGGTAAATGTATGTACTATAACTGAGAGATGTGGTTGTCCCACCTAGCTGAATGCACTAACTATAAGTCGCTCTGGATAAGCGTCTGCTAAATTACTAAAATGTAAAAAAAATTACAACGTAAGCTCGCATTGAAAACAAACAGTGACTTTACCTGTATCAGGTAAACACGAGCCAGGAAGTTGACAATCACATGTGACATTCTGACGCATACACACACTTGGAGTTCCCACAATAACGCACGCATACAAGCACGATTAAAGACACAAATACAGCACGCACTGTACATGCACACACATACACACAAATACACAAACACAAATGTACACACATTGGTACATACAGAAAACCCCACACGGCCTCTCTCTATGCAGCTGTCTGGCCTCACAAAGCTCGGCCTGTTAGACTAGGAAGAGCCAGCTGGACTCAGCTCACACTCATCCCCGCTCAAAAACAAAACGTGGCCCCCCCCCAGCCCCGTCCCCGTCCCCGCCCCCCCGTCCCCGCCCTCTCTCTCTCCCACCACTCATTACCGCATGACAGGGGACTTGCCAAGTGGGCAGCTGTCGGCATGGGTGGCACAGAGTGTTAGAGACAGAGAGAGAGAGAGAAAAAAAGGGCGAGAGAGCTCTTCCCTTTGCAGCTCTGAAGACACATGGACGCGTTAAGCGAACGAGCACAGAGCACTTAATCAGTGTCCTGCCCCCAGCTTCCAGCCCCTCCCTTTGTTTTCCTTTCTTCGGCCCTCAGAAAGACCGCTGGACATGTTAATGGCTGTATCACAATCATAATTGCAGCCTTCCCCAATCGCGTACATACAGAGGTCTACCGCACAACATGGCCCCAGAGCTCCTGTCCTACTGCTGCTGCTGGACCACAGCGAAGCCCTCAGACCTCAGCCTCCTGGGGCAATTATTCACCATTACATGTAATTGGGAGCCATGGTGGGGTCCATCAAAGGCCCAGCCGTCCCGCTCCTCCACAGGGAGGGACACTGTGCAGATATCCGCTTATAACCCCACTGACTGGCCTGCGAGGAAGCGGTTCACTGGGTTCATGGCTCTCCTTCGTTCCCTTCCTTCCTTCGCTCTGTCCAGTATTGTCCTGTCACGGGGTGTTGTTTAGGGCCGGAGACGGACCCAGATGAGAAAAAGGTTGACCTTGGGAGTTTGCAGCTGATCTTGAGAAATCCTAGCCATCTCAATGCTACTTATCTGTCTCCGTGTCTTTCCCTTTCATTCTCTTCCTCTCGTTCACCTTCTCACGTCCTCTGTGTCCCTCTCTCTCTCCTCCCTCCCAGATGTGGTATGCAGTGCACTCCTCCCTCATCACGGCTCTCTAGTGTTCCCTCTCCCAGTCAGAACAACCCAGGCGGGCTCTACTCCTCTTATCAGATGGAGCCAGGCAGGCAGGACAGGACGGGGCCAGTGTGGATCCAGCTGCTCCCAGGAGCAGGGCGCAGTCCCACTTAATAGGTCTTCACGGCATCCCAGGCCTCGCCCCACTGGCATCCCAGTCACAGCCAGGCAGGCTACTCCGTGGGTGGCACGCCTTGGAAACAGGCGGCAGAGACAGAGGAGGTGGGTACGGGGGAGACTGGTAAAGACAACCCAGTCCGCCTGGTGTTCCAGAGAACTTTGCCGTTAGACCAATTGCTTCCCGAGGACCAGTAAAAAGCAATGGCTCAGACATGGAGTGCTATGACGCATCATGCTGAATCTGATCAGAACATATTGAGAGTTCAAATGACACTTGCTTGCACTTGAATATGCAGCTTGAGCTACATCGAAAAGTTGTCAACGTTTTCATATTGGTGGTGCTACCTGCCTAGAAGGCCGGTCAGGGTCTTGGTGTTCTAAATCATCCTAATTGATGGGTGTCGGATGTGTTAGTATTATCATAGGTGCTCTGAGATTTGTCTCCAAATAAATAAAGCTTTAATTTATAAGCATGGACGTATATTCTCCTGCCTGCTTTGAGCGGAGTGTAAACAGCTTTTTATGTTCCGTCTCTTCATGTTCCCGCATGTTCCCACCCTCCACCCCTTCCTCTCAACATGATCCAGCAGGTGAGGGGATCTTCTACACCAGGTGACGCTAGGTAAGCGCGCAACCTTTTTTCAAAGATGACACTGTAAATGCATGGACCGGTACAGTAGGTTTAAGCTGATCTAGAATCAGCAGTAAAGCCCGGGTGTACATACTATGCTCTAGGGATCTGATCGTGGAGGTGGCCTTGCAATTTCAGGTCATCATGACTTCTCTCTAAATATTTATATAGGAAACCCCTTCAACTGCTAACTATGGATATAAGTAGAAAAGCCTCAATAGTAAATTATAAAGCAGTGAGATATGTGCCTCCTACACCAGGGGTGTAGACAGGCCAAACCAGCTGTTAGCTGTGGAGAGCTGTGAACCCAACCATGGGGTGATAAGGGTGGAGTGGTCTACAGGGATGAGTGTGTGTGTGTGTGTGTGTGTATCTTGGCCGTCCGTGGTTAACCCCTGGCAGATCGATAGGGCCTCTATCACTATGACTTATGGTGACATGGTGCAGGGTGGGTGTGCCAGCACCGCTTCTGCTTACATTCCAGGGTGCACGAAGCAAAACTGACGCAGGCGCAACCAAATATCGCTAGAACCGATCACACCGCACCGCACCCCTATAGTCATGGCATAAAAAACAAATTGCCCTGTGAGAACTGTGATTAAAGCGCGCTCTCCAGATTCCAAACCTCCCTTGCAAGTAATTATTGTTTAGACATTGAAACCATTTGTAGAGACATTATAGGAAAACCCTAACCATTTAAAAAAAAAAAAAAAAATCCATGCTATTTATGTAAAAGACATCTTTACCTTTACAATACCCTTGGGTATTCCAATAGAAATCTATACAGTGCCAGCATCGTCCAGCGTCGTCCAGGTTCGGCCGGTGTAGGCCGACATTGTAAATAAGAATTTGTTCTTCACTAACTCGCCTAGTTAAATAGGTTACGTTTCTAAGATTTGAGTGTTTATTATAGGTATACTAGAGGAATGCTATTGAAAGTAAACCCCCATGCAGATCAGCTACTTTCCAGAAAGGCATTACATTTCTTTCTTTAACAGAAAAAAAAATTGTGCTCTTGACCTAGAAAGTCAGACGCATCATTGACAGAGAAAACAACAGTTAGAGAGTTCTTTGATTACGAAACACAATCCCCGCAGGCTAGTTTCCAAAGAAAGTTATTTTCATAGATTTGCATGTTTTTGCATTGAATTTGAAAGGCAACCTTTTGGCCTGGCCATGGCTTGTGTAACTGTTTCGGGGGAAACCCCAGTGGCTGACTGTGATTAGTGTTACATCAAGGTATCCACATGCAGCAGCTGGCTCTATTGCTCCCTTACTCTGAAATAGTCCCATGCAGCTCCTTGTGTACCATAACATAAGACTCTGTCCTTCCTGTCCTGAATATAAAGAATTCTTCTTCCCCTTACTTTCCATGTGCATTATACTCTATGATAGCCTGACTGTATGGAAACCTGTTGGTTCATTCCTGCCCCAAACCCAAGTCAATTACCAGGGGATTGGCCTGGTAAACTTGAAAAGGCGTTGAGCTCAACGGACTATCTGTCAAAACATGTTCAGGACCATTTCCGATGACAAACCCAAGCTGATATTGCAGAACTTATGTAAACAAAGCCTGTTCTAACACATTAACAAGTCACTTTTAAAAGTTTTGTAAGTTCCGGCAGTAACAGGGAACACTGTCAGGTCAGAGAGCATGAGATACTAATAGCTTCTCTGAAAGATGGGACATGCACAGCACATAGAGCCATCTTTCCTGATAAAGAAGCTTTTATCAATGTAAACTGAGGGTCTCTCTCTCTCTCTCGCGCGTGCACGCTCTCTCGCTCTCACCCCCCAAGGTAATAGAAAAACGTGTGTTTGAAGATAGATGATGAAGGACCTAGAATGACGGAAGTATTTCTGTTTAACGAGCTTCATAACACAAGGCTTTAAACGCAGCAAATGGGTCTACAATTCTCTTAACATGCTTGTGTTGCTTTCCCGGTGTCTGAGCACAGGACTTTGCAAGAAATAGTTCACTGTAAAAAAAACAACAACAACAACTATAAACCGTTTAATAAATAACACGAAGACATTGTATTAATGCTATGCTGGTCAAAGGGTTTAGTATGCCACTGTGGCCAATCAGGATCATCTGTGGCTCCCAGTTCAAAACAGCAATCTAAGGATAGAGGGGGAAAACTCCTTCGCCGCCAACATATTCGATTTGCTGTAATGAAATCGAACAGCCACATTGACAACTTTTAGCCGAGTAGAACTATTCCAGGAACGTCCCACTATTTGCAGGGGCCTGTGCACCGGCATCACCAGTCAACGAGTCCAACCTTTTTTTCCACTGGCGGAACAAGCGGCTAAGTCATTACTAGCAGCGCTATTGAATCACCCGGGTGTTCCAAAGACAAGAGTCACTGAGAGGCCACTGTGGAATTTCAGGTTAACCAGACCAAATACAACCTGGTGAGATCAACTTGCAGAAATCCATTGGTTGTCTGTTCATTAAAGAACAACATCATATTAAGTACAATGATCACACTGCTGGTTACGGATCCCCCGTAGTTTCACGGGGATGATCACCTTTCTACACAAGTGAAGGAAATGAGATGCAATAGGTCAAATACCATTTAGGCTAGACGCCGACGCTAGACTCCGCACTTCCAGGAGCAACAGCCCAAGCTAGACTGCGCCACCCATAGTTGGCTAGCAATCAGAGGGGTTGGGGTTCAATTTGGGAAAGAGACGCTCCAGTTGAACGCATTCAGTTGTGCAACTGACGAGGCATCCCTCTCCCAATCGTTTGCAGTTCGAGCAGCCCAGAGCAAGAATGTGTCAGCACGAGTCGAAATGGAGCGCAACATCCAGCTACGGCTACCGTTAGAAAGAAGGCCGTGGCCTTTAATATGACAACGAGCAGGGGACGTTCTCAGAGAAACTACCATTGATCGCACGTCCTCCACATTTTGGGGACGATATGTCATAACTAAACCTCTCCACCCACGCGCAGAATGGTTGGCGTCCCATGATTGCAAATATGCAGCAAGTGGCCCCTGTTCCAACGCTGCTCCAGAGCTTAGTGCGTGGATCCCCCAAATTACAGTCTTGTTCAGGGGGGCTGCCATCTAGCCGTCATCTTCAGGAAGAAAGAGGAGATTTCCGGTCAGATATGTGTGCCCTTCAAGGTCTTTTAACTTTGAATTATCGGAGATGTCCGGTCTGTGAGGCTAGTGTACACACTCAATGTTCCCTTCCTCTTTCACTGGAATTCTTAAAGAGGAAAAATGACACATTGCAGCAGTTACAGCACGTTGCTATTGTTGCAGCGTGCACCCTATTGCTAAAATACACACACCACCAATGCTTGTACACACGCACAGCCACACTACAGAAACATGTACACACAGAGACACGAACACATGCTCACAATCATGCAAGTTCATATCAGTTTACCCTGCAGTTAACACATTGTTATAAATCTCCTTTCCGTCAACCAAAGACTTGAAAGGGAACCTTAGACTCGGGCCCCACTATGTACACCCTGAAACGCAAAATTATGTTTTCTTTCTTTATGAGAGGGGTAGGAACCCGTTTTCTTTCTTTATGAGAGGGGTAGGAACCCCCCCCCCCCCCCCCCCTCCCCACAAACAGGATGGGTAGAGGAAGCGAACCAGTCGCGTCAGTTTTCATTGTTGGAGCGACGGACTTCCCGTCTGAGAGAGCTGATACTGTCTGTCGTGGGCTCCCACTTAGAGCATCATGTGATTTCCTTATGGACTCCTAATGACATTAAGCTATTTCTGTCAATGGCACGGTGCTGATTGCCCCTTGTATCCTCAAGCCCCCCCCCCCCACCACCACCACCAACCAAAGACTTCATACTTCCAAAGCACAAGTCGATAGAAATGTTTTTCAATGAACCAATGACAATATTGTAGAATCTCACCACCTGTTAATACATATGCATGAACAGATGCATATGAGACATAAACAGATGCATATGAGACCTCATCCAAGCCTGCAGCTGATAGTTCAACGACCAGAACAAGCTATTTTTACGCGGTAGTACCTCTCTGGATGAAAGTTGCTTTCCCCCCCCCCCCCCTCCTCCTATGACCCCCACAGGATGTCATCAGATTCCACTTCCTGGTGCTCTAAACCGTCTTCCTTTTAGCTCTTTAAACACAAGGCCATCCAGATCGACTCAAGGACAGGAGTGACATTACATTTATAGTGCTGCCACAGGGTCGGTCTTCTGCCCCAGGGTCGGTCTTCTGCCCCAGGGTCGGTCTTCTGCTTCCAGTCAAGCCCAAACTCAAGCCGCGTGTGTTCAAAAACAAAACGCATGTCTCAATCTGAACCTCTGTGAGTAAGGTATGCATGATGCACAGTGACTCGGGTTTGAAAGAATGCCCATATTCCTTTGTTGTATGAAATGGAATAGAAATGTTTATTTTCGTATTTTTATGTATTTGTCACGTGCCGAATACAACAAGTGTTGACTTTACCGTGAAATGCTTACTTACGAGCCTTTTCCCAACAATGCAGTTAAAAGTAAGAACATTTGCAAATAAATAAATAAATCAAATAAATCAAATATTAACACAATAAAATAACAATAAAGAGGCTATATACAGGCTATATACAAGGAGTACCGGTAGCGAGTGAGTGTACTGGGGTACGAGGTAGGGTGATTGATTGAGGTAATATGTACATGTAGGTTTGGTTAGGTGAGTCCGGGTAGCCATTTAATTAACTCTTCAGCAGTCTTATGGCTTTGGGGTAGAAGCTGTTCAGGAGACTTTTGGTCCCAGACTTGGCACTCTGGTACCGCTTCCCGTGCGGTAGCAGAGAGAACAGACTGTGACTTGGGTGGCTGGAGTCTTTAACAATTTTTAGTGCCTTCCTCTGACACCGCATGGTATAGAGGTCCTGGATGGCAGGGAGCTCGGCCCCGGTGATGTACTGCCCTTTGTAGTGCCTTGCGGTCGGATGCAGCTCAATGGTGCAGCTGTATAACTTTTTGAGGATAGGAGGGCCCATGCCCCTTTGGGGGAAGAGACATTGTCGTGCCCTCTTCACGACTGTGTTGGTGTGTTTGGACCATGATAGGTCCTTAGTGACGTGGACACCGAGGAACTTGAAGCTTTCAACCGTCTCCACTACAGCCCTGTCGATGTGAATGGGGGCGTGCTCGGCCCTTCATTTCCTGTCAGAAATACCGCAGGTCACAAGGCAGTATTACAGAGGCCAGACAGTTCTGTAAAATGGTTCTATGAAGAAAGTTGGACAGTAGCTTTGAGCCTTGGCCAACCACACTCTAAGCCAGCTTAAACAGAAAACCTGTCCCATCAAATGGACTCCGGAACTAAATTCGATGGCTTAGTTGAAACCCCAATTGAATTCAATTATGATTTGCCAAGCATTCCCTAAAAATACGAATTTTGTCAGTGCCGAGAAAACAAATGGTGAAAAGGACAAACTGTACTGCCCAGTACTGTCAACCATGCAGTTGGCAGTAAACGTTACATAACATCCGTATCACTTTACAGACCAATATAATCAGTATATTGCACTGTTATCATGGCCACGGCATAGATACATCAAATCAAACACTGAATTAAATACAGCATTTACTTTCAGTTTCGTTTTTGCTGATGACACATAATTTTGCACGCCCAATTTTTCAGTTTTTGATTTGTTAAAAAAGTTTGAAATATCCAATAAATGATTGTGTCCCACTTGTTGTTGATTCTTCACAAAAAAATACAGTTTTATATCTTTATGTTTTAAGCCTGACATGTGGCAAAAGGTCGCAAAGTTCAAGGGGGCCGAATACTTTCGCAAGGCACTGTACGTTTGAGCCTCAAGCCTCTATGTTCAGGTTCCTGCAGCGGAGTGATGCTCACCATCCTAGCATGATGTGGCATCTACTGAGCGTCTAGTGGAATGACATCATATAATATCCGCCCCTGAGACAGACGGAAGGTCCTGATTATTGGCAGGAAAAAAGAAAAAAAGAGAGAGATGAATGAGATGTAGAAGAAGAAGAAAAAAAACAGAAGGATCATATGTGGCAGCTGCTCTGTTACATTCCTGAAGGCAAACACCAGGGTTAAATCTGAGGCTAATGTCCCTGGGTCCTCATCTTTCCATGGGACATGCTGCCCAGGCTCTGCCCAGGCCCAAGCCCAGGACCCAGGCCAGCACCTTCTCTGGGAAATCAGATTCAATCAGCCCAATCAACCCAGGCTTTCAGAGGGCCGGTGGATCGACCCTGTTTGATATTTGATCAGATGTGTCATCCCCCCCCCCCCCACCCAGCCACTCTCTTTCCCCTGCCTAATGGGAAGTGAAAGATCAGTAAGCCTTGTGGAATTCACCACTCCTGTTACATGAGCATGTGCTCGCCGTCTGGACAAGGGCTCTCTTTCCCTCCCTCTCTCTCCCCTCTTGCCTTTCTATTCCTCTTCTCTTTTTCTTCCTGCCTCATCCTCCTCCCATCTCCGAGGACTGACCTCTTGTTTGTTGTTAAGACTTCCACAGACGCAGACATCTCTGAGTAGAACTGTGCAAATGGCTGGCCAAAGATCACACGGCGCATATCAGTTATTGGTCTCTGAGACCTTCTTGTTGTCATCTTGTCTCTTTTCACCATCTGGTAGTTTGTATATTTCTCTATTACCATCAATACACACCTGAGCTCCTGGCTTGCCAACGTGTGATGTATCACGCCACAAATATATCTCTGGGAAAAAAAGTGAATTTACCTACTAGTTCCAGCAGGACCAGGAAGGAAACAAAGGAAGGTCCTTTCATTTA
Source organism: Oncorhynchus clarkii lewisi (assembly GCF_045791955.1). Lineage (NCBI taxonomy): Eukaryota > Metazoa > Chordata > Actinopteri > Salmoniformes > Salmonidae > Oncorhynchus > Oncorhynchus clarkii. The sequence continues at coordinate 56,776,760 of NC_092152.1, forward strand.
TAGTGTGCGGGTCGACATCAGCAGGAAATGAATACATTTCTTGGCAGATCTCAATACCAGGCAGCCCAAATAAACATGGCCTCACTTAGTCCCCGGACAATGCATGTTTCAGGCCTAGAGTTCTGTATTGTGACAGCTTGACCACACTGTCCCATCCACAAGAGGTCGGAGTATATGTTTAGTATGCACTCAAACCAGGAGTGAGGTCATTGAAGACATGTTGAGTGTAACATGAGACGTACATTGTGATTTACGTGGCTATCTTATGATCAATTCTATGCAACAGAAGGGGATGGCCAGACCAGTTAGGTTTCTCTATGTTGCATATTGGGGGGGGGGGGGGGGGCACTATGAGTTCATCCTCCCAGGGTTCTGAAAGTGATTACACTTCCTAAGTCCCCACAACTGTGTTTCATTTTGTCATTACAGACCCTATGAAAGCTGCAATTGTTGCACAGGGCTCCTGTGAGCGGAGCTCTCCAGATGAGGGGTGGGGGTGCAGAGGGAGGGGACCACACATGTCTCTGTGTAGGAATCCCTTCCCTATGGACACTGCCCGTGTGCCTGTGCCATCCTCTGTATGCACAATACGGGCAGAGGGGCCAACGACGCAGGCCCCTGCCATGCCTTTTCCTACTCCATATGTTGAGGATTAGGAGGGACCACGGTGACATTGCATTGGTCAGTTGGAAGCCCCTCCCTTACCTTTCAGGCAATGACATCCACTTTCTACGCCACTTGAAGCATGGCGGGTTGTCTGCCTTTCATTCCAAACACACACACAAACGCGTTCATGACTCACCTTATGTCCTCACTAGCCTGATTCAGAGCCATATTCAATCAGGCATATTCATAAATCTAGGTTTGTTGGTAGGGTTCCACTAGAGATCTTCACTTATTTAATCAATATGCTCAGACAAGACCTCACGTCAGTCACCAGGATGTGTGACGATCTCCCTATGAAGTATCTACTCTGTCAAAGCCTTTGTGCCAAATGGCACAAAGAGCCACCGTCCACATCCCACAACAAGCCTATCTCTGTGAGGCAGAGCTCCATGTCTCATGCCCACAGGCACTGGAGCCTAGCCTCATATCTCTCTCAACCCCCCACTGAACCACTTCATGCACCAGCACTGTCCCACTCATTCAGAGTCAATGGACTGTTTCGGGCCACAAGTCAGGCTAGATTTTGCAGTGGGGTGTCTGGGGTGAGGCCCCCGAGCCCTTTGCTGCACAATTAGAATAACTGCAGTCCGCTTCATTCATGGTTACGCTTGACCCCCAGAGGTTAGCGGTCACGCTGATTAGTTCACCTTTTGAGAATCATCACTCTGGTGTGCTGCCGTGTTGAAGGGATTGATCAGGGGAAGGAAGTCTATGTTAATGTATAACGGTTTGGGGAAAAAAGGCACGGCAAAGGTTGCAAAGTTGCGTAATAGGAAATGTGATTTCCTTCTTCTTTTTTTTGTTGGTATGCAGTTGAAAACAAAACGCTTCTTTCTGGTCTGGCATCAGTGCTGTGACAGTATGGGGTGTAGATGTAACGGCCAAATCATGGCTGTACAGTAGCAGGCGTGCACCGGGTGTTTCTGGTTGAGGCACCACCTCTCCCTGGCAGGCAGATAGTGTTATCGGGTAGGAGGTGGGCGAGCAGGCGAGCAGGCGAGGAGGCGAGGTGCAGGGCGTGGTTGCAAGATGATAGGCCACTGTTAGGACCTCGGAGGTGTGGGAGAAAGAAGCCTCCCCGTGAACGTTATCTCCCTCAGCGTCTGCTGCCTGCACCCAGGGGGGGGGAGGAAACATAGCCACTGCGATCGCTTAGGGTTCCTGTTCAGCACATCTCTTTTTTTCCGTCTGTCTGTCTGCCTGCCTGCCTGCCTGCCTGCCTGCCTGCCTGCCTGTCTGTATGTCTGTCTGTCTGTCTGTCTGTGTCTTTCTGTCTGTGTCTTTCTGTCTGTGTCTTTCTTTCTGAATTCTACAACAACAAAAGTAAGAAAATTGTGTGCTACTTGTAGTGTATAAGACAATGATTCCAACAGGGACACCTAAATGCCTTCACATGGCAACAGATCCAGATCTTAGAGGTTGTGCAACGATCCTCTTAGACAAGCCAATCACTGTGTGAGTGACCAAATCAGCTCCGGGCCAATCAGAGGGAGCCTCTTTCACCGACCAACTAGCAGAAGTTCCTCTTCTTCTCCCTCTTTCTTTCCCTCATTCACAACGCAACTCTGTCATATGTCAATTGCACGGCTTTGTCAGCAGTGTGCAATCAAGTTGCAGGAATTAGGAACTGAATGTGAAAGTTGTGGGCAACAACTTCCATCTTAGGATTTGCAAAACACTCACTTCTACTTCTAGGTATTGTCATTGACACATTTCCCTTGTTGATACAACTGAATAAAGGCCAAAGAACTTGAGAGAGATTCACCTGAATGCAGCTGGGCCACACACCGTCCCAGGCCAGGTGACCCTCAGGCCTTTTAGACCAGACCTCTGATGGGCTACACTCTCACCTTCTCCAAATCTGCATGGCAATTTAATTCCCCTGGTTTCCACGGAAACAAGCGGCTTGAACAGTCTGAGACGTGTGTGATTTCACCCAACGTTTAAAAATGACAAGCGGGGCAGGGAAACTGTGCACCTCATCTTCCCCCTCGTCGTTTATAGAGGGGGTTGCAGAGTGAAGGGGTGGTAAGACCTCTCACACACAAGGTAGTCTTTCAGAAATCAAATCCCGCCGGTTCGTTTTAGCCAAAATGGGAGCGCTCTCTCTTTCCCAACCGTCTAGCCTGCTTATGTAATAAACCCAACATCCCCCAAAAATGTACAACTGCGCCTCCGCTCGGCTGTCATAGGAGGAAGGAATCTATAGGGTTGATGTGGGTGGAGGCTTAAAAACCAGAACAATCTTTGTGTGGAATGATTACAAAGACATACGCTCCATGGCTCTAGAGGCACTTTGTGCAGGCAGACACTTGAAAACAGACAGATTTGAAGATAATACTCCCTCTGAGTGAAAACTGATGGTCTTAAAACATATTCCTATCCGCTGTCTAAGTGAAGACAGATAGACCTGTGCAGAACAGAAAATAAACTGTGAAGGGATGATAAAGAAGAACATAAACCAAAACAGCATCAGATCAAGGAGGCTATTCAAGGCCAGAGGGAGGTACAGAGGTTTTCTGAGGTACTGCAGAGACACTGACTAAAACAGTTTTATACAGTGGCTCTGGGTTGGCTTGGTGACTGTGGATAAACTTACAAGAAAACACAAACATGTTATCATTATATGCTTTAAACAACATATCTACCTTCCATCAATGTTGACCAAATAGCTAATAGCCTCAATGTGAGGCCCCCACACAGGTAGCATACTGTGCAGGAAGTGTGAAAGTTTTCATGAGTAACAAAACATCCTTAAACTATTTCTGTGGTTTTCCTCAGAGCAAAAAAGCGTCAACCCCCCCCCCCCTCTGTTGTCTGCAGAAAGATTTCGCCCTCTCTCCCCGGGCTGTAACGTGTGAGCATGTAGAATGTTAGGCCCAGAGCACATGGCTCGGGGGAGAGCTTTATGTGGGAGCATTACTCTGCCTAGTGTGTGGGCTGGGAGGCCTTTGTTGTAGATTACCGTCCCATGAGAACCCAGAGCAACAACTAGCTGGGGGAAGCAGGTGGGGCTGGGGGACTATGTGGAGACAGACAGAAGCTTCAGCCATGGAATGCATAAGCCCCCCCCCCCCCCCCCCCCCCCACACACACACACACACACACAAAGAGTCACATAAAGAACAACATACACCACTACTACAAACTACTAAAAGCAGGACGAATAAACAGATGAGCTAACTAGAACAATAGATTCTCCGCCTCAAACAAAAGAGTAGCATGGTTGTACAAAAAAATATATATAAGGCAGACTGAGGTAATTGCAGAATTCCCAGCCAGATATTCTTCCCTGATGAAAGATCAATGCTTGGAATACCATTCGGATTTGGCCTCGCTTAAAGTTGCCCTGGCGGAAAGTCTATTTATATGAAGAGCAAAACGTTGGATTTTGAGAGGCCTTGAGGTTAATAAAAAGTAAATGCCTATGGTTTGCTTTGGGTGGAATAGATCCCCTTTTCATACTCTTAGTGAAATGTAAGGAATATTGTTTGTTGGAATGTTGATGTCATAAAGTCATGACCCCTAACGTGTTTTTAGCTTTTCACATTTGGCTAAATAGAATGCTCTGTAGTTCCTACCAATACGTCCACATGGCCCACCACAAGAGCTACAGTAGCTGTTCATTTTGTTCAGTAGCGTCCTAGTGCTATTAACACATACTTAGAAACCACACAAATACCTGAGGAGTTACATGCTCTAGACAAGAGTGGGTGGCTTTGAAGCATTGTGTAGCAGGAGTGTGTGCTAACAAAAGATATCCCTGTCATGTGGCGGCAGGTAGCCTAGTGGTTAGAGTGTTGGGCCAGAAACCGAAAGGTTGCTGGATCAAACCCCTGAGCTGATAAGGTAAAAATATGTTGTCCTACCCCTGAACAAGGCAGTTAACCAACTGTTCTCTGGTAGGCTGTCTTTGTAAATAGGAAATGGTTCTTAACTGACTTGCCTAGTTAAATAAAAGTGAAATGTACAATCTGCATTATTGGTCAATATTATATTTCTGTAGTTACTCTTTTGAGTTTAGATAGTCGTTCTTCACAAACTCCTCCTTCACACTAGTGTTCTAGTCATACAACATATTCGGTAATAGTAATCTCTCCTTTCCTATCTTCACACACACATCACTCTCTCGCTCTCTACCATCCTGTGAAGTGACTTCTGTCCCATGTAGGCTCACAGTAACCTAACATAGCAGGCGTAGAAATATGCCTGAGCGGAAGTCCCACTTCCTTTTTTTCAGGGGAAACAGAAGTTAGGTTGAAAACACCGTATCCCTGAAAACCGGATGTTAACGTTTTCTGCCGACTTAGCATAGACAAGGGTCACAGAGGCATGACCCAGTCTCCTTAGACCTAAGCAGAGGAGAGCACAGAGAAAACCCCACTGGTTATTTATAGTGGCTGGAGAGAGGAGAGGTCCCATCTGGCTGGCCATTACCTCAGCCCTCTGGATATCTCAGTCTGCTGCCCTCTCCTCACCACTCTAACATTGCCAGACCCTCTGCTGCAGCTTTGTTGAGTTGGAATGCAAGCACCACCTAGGGGTAGCCACGAGGAACTGCGCCCGGTTCCCATGTGCTTCAGGACACTCCACGAGGCCCTGGCCATGCTCTTCTTCTTTCTGTCCCTCTTTTCATAGCTGCAGTGGTCCTACTTGGACCTTATGTGGACCAGGTAGGCAATTTGCGATATGCAATGAGCATTGTAATTTGATGCAAACAATAGGTAAATATTAGTACGACAATAATACATCTTCCACTACAACAAGACAAAGGACTTCCGTAAAATCCAACTTTCACATTCTGGATAACCTAGCTGTATATCGACTCCCATGATGGTAATGAACAAAATCACCTTTCTCAGTTCCAAGACAACGAAACCCAAGAGGGAATAGCATTGACAATGTGTTTGATCTAGTATATTGCTCTGAGGATTTCACGTGGGAACGTTAGCATTGCTAAACCCATTTACAGTGCCTTTTGACAGGAGGTGCTGCAAAGTGCCGCTGAGCTAGGGAAGTGCGGGGGCTGTTTTTACAACTCTACAACTCTAAAGAAACCATGTTGTGATATCGATAACAAATGCATAACTTCTTGACCCGATAGACACACACCCACTCACATACAATCTCTGTATATCATATATCCTGATGCCGAGTCACATTACCCCTATACATATCTACCTCTACCACTTCAGTGTCCCTGCACATTGTATATAAAGTATGGTACTGGAACTGACTGACCCTTAAATATTATGCGTACAGTACTTACTTTCTCGCGTTCTTCTTATTTTCTATTTGTATTTCTCACGGGTTTTTGTTCTCCTTTGTGTTATTTTTAGTATAATATTGCTAGTGATTACTGCGTTGTTGGGTTTAGCGCTTGCCAGAAAGGCATTTCACGTGACATTAAAACTTGAAACTTGACTTTCACATTCTATTTGGGATACATTATTGCATTTTAGCTAATGGCGTCAGTACGGAAAATCTCTAAAGATGCTGATCACAGGGAAGTCGTGGCAAATCTTTTGTAGGAATCAATATCTTTGAGCCATCGCCATCTGCAACATTAGCTACATGAAGCATTTCTTGGAAGCCTATGAGCCCATGTTAGAATGGCTTGCCTTGGAACATTGACGACGGGTGGGGCACTTGTGGTCCCTCGGTGGTAAGAACAAAACATTCTTCAACACCCCCCCATCCCTGTCTCAGGGTGTGTTAGAATCGACAGTCACATTGCACAGTGACCTGTCGTCATGTTACTTCTCCAGTCATGTATGGCAACATGTGCTCCACACAAATGAAACTCCGGGAAGTAAATGTCAACATTGATAACTGTGACCACAGCTTTCGTTCTAGTAATATTTCTTAGACGTCACATCACATCCCCCTCAGTGCTGATGGAGCCTGATGGCATCTTGCAGCTAAAGTCTGCCACTACAAATTCTCCTTCTCTTGCTGGGAAGCCTGGAGGAGAGACTGTGGCTCAGTATTAGTTCACCATGAACCCAAAACATCCAGCTGTCACACAGTAACAGTGGAATGTGGAAACACGATGGGAAAAAGTCTTCCATTCTTCCATCACTACAATAACATTTAATAAAATTGCGAACCGCCTGTACGAGTTATAACACCATTCAGAGAAGCACATATTGGTTGAGAATCAGTCCTCGTTGGTAGGTATTGTCTACAGAGGCACAGGGGAGACCTTCAAGTGACCTTGAGAAGACGGATGGGGCCAATGGTGGGTGGGGGTGTGTGAGGCCGTCAGCATCTCTTCCCTGCCTTGGGACGTTAGGCTGTGGCTCTCTGGGTGTACACATGGCCGCCAGAAGGTCAGGCTCAGGACTTCTCACATGGAGCCAGGGGCCCTGCCTGGCCCCTTCCTGGTGCCATCTGTGAATGCAGGTCCTACTGAGGATCAGCACTGTATTTGCATGACCAGGAGCCTCCCTCATTTGTCATTTAACCATTTTAGTGGCAGTGACAGTCTTCTTCAGGCTGTCTGACTTGTCTTACTGTCATTTGCAAATTGGTCACCTTTCTGGATGATTGCTCACGCTGTTTTTAAGGAGACAAAAGAAATGGACAGACACCTTTATCATATGTTACCTGTGAAAATAATACAAGGATGTGGCCTACTGCTCTCAAGAGACGCAGCTTGTTTCTGCTTCAGGTGTATAATAGAATAGATGGATGCAAACACTCCTGAAAGTAAAACATTCCTCCCACAGCAGACAACAGAGCATTGTTCCGGAAACTCTTGAGACTCACGCAAGAGTCTTTTTTCAGCTGCCACTGTTAGCAATGCCTGGTCAATGGGTCAAAAGATTTAGCAAATGTATCTTAATATTTGAAGGACATAACTGCATAGGCAAAAAACACGCAAACATCCTTTTACGATTGTGAACAATATGTAATGTTTTTAATTGACGATAAGTTCAAATACAAGAGAAGCAGTCAATTCTCTGCTCATATCTTCTCTTGGTCCCTTGATATATAGAAACATGTTAAAACATGACGTGCTGAAGCCAGTTATTAGAGAACACATACAGCAACATCCTTTTATCTTTATATTGTTAATCCGGGCAACTTGAACAGAATCTGAGTTATACGTCAACATTGATTCTACCTCTTCTGTGTCTGCCTGAAGTTCCTCCATCCGCCCCTGTTTGAACAGTGGAGGTCAGTTGACTTATCTACTAAATATTTGTGAATGAAGGAGCTAGTCAGATATAGGGAGGGCGCCATTCATGCATTCCTGCCTCTCAGGGTAACATGAGCCCTGTAGAAGGGGATGGGCTCTCAAAGTTTTCCACTGCAGACAAGGAAATGGGATCTGTCCATCCCACACAACAAACACACACTATCACACATGATCTGATTTTTTTCCTCAAAGCACAATCTAATAACCATATGTGGATGAATGAAATTAGAATTTGATGAGTGAACTGCTGAATGAATTAATCAAATGAATGACTAGTTCAGTTGGCACAGTGTCAAATCCTTTCATGGTGTGTAGACCATGAGGTCCGGCACAATCCACACATTATCTTGAAGACTTTCTATCATTCATAGTCACATGTCAACATAACACATTTCACACTTCCTGAGGAAGAACAAACATTTGAGTTGCACACTGATAAGCTTCATGATAATGCCTTGTTCTGTCCTACACTAGCCAATGTCTGCTGTTCCTAGAAGTCAATGAGGCTGACTTTGACAAGAATATCTGTCTGTGCATGGCTGATACCACTAGCTTGTTGAGTGTGAGGGGGTAACTTGACTCCATGGCCAGCTGTTGCCCAATTGGTGCTCTAAAGGCCCGAGGAACATTATTCTTCACTCTGGCCCCTCTATGGCCAGTTCTTCAGCTCACTTTATACAACTGGGGGCACTGTCTCAGCACACCAGCTCATTCCTGCACTCCTTCCTGACCTTCCTGCATTTAACCTTTGACCCGGAAGGACAATATTAACTCTTGGCCAATTGTCTGGGGGGCTCCCAACTTCCCCTGCACGGTCTGTGAGAACATTCCTGGGGTGGTTGCCAGGCAAGACTGGGTGTTTGAGCATTGACCTCCAATATGTCCTGGGTTACCCTTGATCTTCTCCCCACCCCCTGGCCCCTGTCCAAGCCGCATAGCACTTCCCCCACCCCATAGATACTGCTCTGTCTCTGAAAGCAGCCCACCCACCCAGCCTGCATGCTATTTTGTCCCCATTCCCCTATATCTATCCCCAGATTCTCTGATTAACACAAAACACCTGTAGCCAAAAGGCCTTGGTAGGTCTATATGAGTGCAAACACATAGCATTCACTCACACACTGGTTCTCTTGTTCACACACCATACGCACACAAACAGACAGACTAACAATAACTTCCTGTGCTACTCCCTAAAACCCCTCCACTCAAATCTCACTAACTAGTGCCCACTGGGCACAAGCTGGTTGAATCAACGTTGTTTACATGTAATTTGTCAAGGTATTGTGACATGGAATCTACGTGGAAAATACATTGGATTTTTAAAAAGTCATCAATTGGCCCAGCGTCGCCCGGGTTTGGCTGGGGTAGGCCGTCATCGTAAATAAGAATTTGATCTGAACTGACTTGCTTTTTAAATAAAGGTTAAATTGATTGTCATCACGGTAACCACATTTCAACATAGACAAATCTTGTGTAAAATATTTTGAATTTGTACCTTTAAAACAAAAAAATCAGATCTTCAACGTTATATCCACTATCAGAAGAAAATACAATAGGCTGGAGCAATGATCTCTCTACAGATACCCTTTGGTCTCCTATCCAGGGTTTTAACCAAGCCCTGCATAGCTATGATATTTGTCACTGCCTATTAACAATGTGCTATCGTGAGAATGATTGTTGAGAGAGATCTCCTTTTAAAAAGGAAATTGGTTCACTGTTGCTCTTGGAAGTCACTCCAAAGGGAAAGTTGAACAGAGCAACTGAAATGTACTTTATCAAGCATTTGCAAAGTCATCAGCAGCTATTGTTTCAATTCAACCCAGAATTCAGCAAAAAAAACAGACAATAATATACAGGCCTTGGGTTTCAAGCTCCGGTTGATTTCAAATGTAATAATACTTAGTGATATTCAATTGTGTTCGGTTGTCAACACAACCTAATATCAACATTTGAAGGTGACGAATCTTCTGCTTGGTTGGTTCCTTCTGTACCACTGACTTAGTCTGGCTTTAATTTCAGTTTATCTACAAATTAATAAGAAGTTAATACTCCTTGAAATATTGATATTTGGTTGCATTGACATCCAAACACAATTCAATATCACTTTTGAAATACAATAAATAGCCTATTGACTTGTCAACAAGTTAACTAATTGGTACTAGTTGGAACAAATTGGAGCTATCCAAGCAATAGATACAGGTTGATATTTGGTTTGGTTTTAAAGGTTGATATTTGGTTTCGTTGTCAACCAAACACAATTCAATATTACTTTTGTAATACAGTAAATATACTAAAATGAAGGCTTACAAACTAATGTTACATTCAAACTCAAAGGTCCAATGTAGACGTTTTTTTATTCCAATATCAAATCATTTCTACTGGGGTTGTTTTCAATTCAAAAGGTCAGAAATAAACAAAAATAGCTTCTTAGCAAAGAGCAATTTCTCACACAAAACCTTATCTAGCAATCTAGCAGTCATCATCATGAATCAAGTCGACAATCTACTGGCAAATCCTTTTCAATCATTGTCAAATGAAAATGAATTATGAAGAGAAATTATAGATAAAATGTATCGGTGCTCATCGGCCATTGGACAGAAACATTACACAATAAGTTGGAAATCCCAAATTCAACAATGAGTGGTTTGGACGTAATCAGTGGCTAACTGCAAGCATTGCAAAGCAATCACTTGCCTGCTATTCAGTGGAGTGGATGTGTGGTCCAACTCTGGGTTTAAGGGTCTCTTTTGCAAGTTTAAAAGAATAAGTCAATCCAGCATGACTTCTGCCGCTTTCAAAACAACTGGAAACTCAGAACTAGGAAATCTCAAACTTCAGTGAGTTCAAGACTCCGACTGGGAAAATACATTTTGAGCATTCATCCAACTCGGAATTCCAAGTCGGGAACTTAGGCCTCTTTCAAGAGCTCCGACCTGAAGATTCGACCTCGTTTTTTTTCAGAGTTCCCAGTTGTCTTGAAAGCACCATAAATCCTGAGAACACCAGATCTTGATGACAAAGTTTGATGAAAAAATTTGCCCATGAAGGACCGCCACGCCACCTTCCTGTTCAAGTGAGCACAGCACAACAAGGTGAGTCCAAAAATGTATTGTATGTTGCTGCTTAAATTATGTAATATGTCAGGGAGATACAGTTGAAGTCGGAAGTTTACATACACTTAGGTTGGAGTCATTTAAACTCGTTTTCAACCACTCCACAAATTTCTTGTTAACAAACTGTAGTTTTGTCATGTCGTTTAGGACATCTACTTTGATCATGACACAAGTCATTTTTCCAACAATTGTTTACAGACAGATTACTTCACTTATAATTCACTGTATCACAATTACAGTGGGTCAGAAGTTTACATACACTGAGTTGACTTTGACTTTAAACAGCTTGGAAAATTCCAGAAAATTATGTAATGGCTTTAGAATCTTCTGATAGGCTAATTGACATAATTTGAGTCAATTGGAGGTGTACCTGTGGATGTATTTCAAGGCCTACCTTCAAACTCAGTGCCTCTTTGCTTGACATCATGGGAAAATCTAAAGAAATCAGCCAAGACCTCAGAAAAAAATGGTAAACATCCACAAGTCTGGTTCATCCTTGGGAGCAATTTCCAAATGCCTGAAGGTACCACGTTCATCTGTAAAAACAATAGTATGCAAGTATAAATACCATGGAACCACGCAGCCATCATACCGCTCAGGAAGGAGATGCATTCTGTCTCCTAGAGATTAACGTACTTTGGTGCGAAAAGTGCAAATCAATCCCAGAACAACAGCAAAGGACCTTGTGAAGATGCTGGAGGAAACGGGTACAAAAGTATCTATATCCACAGCAATGTAAGAAGCCACTGCTCCAAAACTGCCATAAAAAAGCCAGACTGCGGTTTACAACTACAAATGGGGACAAAGATCGTACTTTTTGAAGAAATGTCCTCTAGTCTGATGAAACAAAAATAGAACTGTTTGGCCATAATGACCATTGTTATGTTTGGTGGGAAAAGGGGGAGGCTTGCAAGCCGAAGAACACCATCCCTACCGTGAAGCACGGGGGTGGCAGCACCGTGTTGTGTGGGTGCTTTGCTGCAGGAGGGACTGGTGCACTTCACAAAATAGATGGCATCATGAGGTGGGAAAGGATGTGGATATATTGAAGCAACATCTCAAGACATCAGTTAAAGCTTGGTCGCAAATGGGTCTTCCAAATGGACAATGACCCCGAGCATACTTCCAAAGTTGTGGCCAAATGGCTTAAGAACAACGAAGTCAAGGTATTGGAGTGGCCTTCACAAAGCTTTGACCTCAATCCTATAGAAGATTTGTGGGCAGAACTGAAAAAGCGTGTGCGAGCAAGGAGGCCTACAAACCCGCCTCAGTTCCACCAGCTCTGGAGGAATGGGCCAAAATTCACCCAACTTATTGTGGGAAGCTTGTGGAAGGCTACCCGAAACGCTGTACATTTCAAAAGTGCTGAACAAACAGTAACAGTGTATTCGGAAAGTATTCAGACCACTTGAATTTTTCCACATTTTGTTACGTTACAGCCGTATTCTAAAATGGATTAAATTACTTTTTTCACCTCATAAATCTACACAATTACCATAATGACAAATGTAGAAATGTTAGCAAATTTATTAAAAGTAAAAAACAGAGACCTTATTTACATACTGTAAGAATTCAGACCCTTTGCTATGAGACTCGAAATTGAGCCCAGATGCATTCTGTTTCCATTGATCATCCTTGAGATGTTTCTACAACTTGATTGGAATCCATCTGTGGTACATTCAATTGATAGGACATTATTTGGAAAGGCACACACCTGTCTATATAAGGTCCCACAGTTGACAGTGCATGTCAGAGCAAAAACCAAGCCACAAGATCGAAGGAATTGCCCATAGAGCTTCGAGACAGGATTGTGTCGAGGCACAGATCTGGAGAAGGGTACCCAAACATTTCTGCAGCATTGAAGGTCCTCAAGAACATAGTGGCCTCCATCATTCTTAAATGGAAGAAGTTTGGAACCACAAAGACTCTTCCTAGAGCTGGCTACTCGGCTAAACTGAGCAATTCGAGGAGAAAGGCTTGGTCAGGGAGGTGACCAAGAACCCGATGGTCGCTCTGACAGAGCTCCAGAGTTCCTCTGTTGAGATGGGAGAAACTTCCAGAAGGACAACCATCTCTGCAGCACTCCACCAATCAGGCCTTTATGGTAGAGTTGCCAGACGGAAGCCACTACTCAGTAAAAGGCACATGACAGCCGAATAGGATTTTGCCAAAAGGCACCTCAAGGACTCTCAGACCATGAGAATCAAGATTCTCTGGTCTGATGAAACCAAGATTGAACTCTTTGGCCTGAATGCCAAGTGTCACGTCTGGAGGAAACCTGGCACCATCTCTATGGTAAAGCATGGTGGTGGCAGTATCATGCTGTGGGAATGTTTTTCAGTGGCAGGGACTGGGAGACCAGTCAGGATCGAGGGAAAGATGAACGGAGCAAAGTACAGAGAGATCCTTGATGAAAACCTGCTCCAGAGCGCACAGGAACTCAGACTAGTGCAAAGGTTCACCTTCCAACAGGACAATGCACACAGTGCAATGCACCCTAAGCACACAGCCGAGACAATGCAAGAGTGGCTTTGGGGACAAGTCTCTGAATGTCCTTGAGTGACCCAGCCAGAGCCCGGACTTGAACGTGATTGAACATCTCTGGAGAGACCTGAAAATAGCTGTGCAGCGACGCTCCCTATCCAAACTGACAGAGCTTGAGAGGATCTGCAGAGAAGAATGGGAGAAACTTCCCAAATACAGGTGTGCCTAGCTTGAGGCGTCCTATCCAAGAAGACTCGAGGCTGTAATCGCAGCCAAAGGTGCTTCAACAAAGTACTAAGTAAATGGTCTGAATAATTGTTTTTGCTTTGTCATTATGGGTATTGTGTGGAGATTGATGAAGGGAAAAAACGATTTAATCAATTTTAGAATAAGGCTATAACGTAACAACATGTGGAAAGAGGGGTCTGAATACTGAATACTACGTCTGTCCTAGCCCGCTCAATAATGTCTTAATTGAAATTACGGACAGCCACTTATCCGCTCGTCGTCCTATTATGCCATAGCATTTGTGCAGCTCAATTGTCAGTAGAAACCACATTTGTTTAAAGCAAGTCAGCCATATTAGCTCTGTTGTTTTAAGCAGCTGAATGAACTGTTTTGCTGCCAGACAAGGCTCCGCTGATAGCCAGGTGTTGGAAACATGTTGTGACTGCTGTTGGGACAGCCCTATGTAGGCCATAAAAGTTTGTGGGCACCGTTTGTCACCTTTTATCAGACTTCAGGATAAGACCCAGATGCAGACAGTTCGAAGTAACAAAAGTTTATTACAAAAACAGGGGGCAAGCAAACGATGGGTCAAGGGCAGGCAGAGGTCAGTAATCCAGGGCAGAGTCGGAAAGGTACAGAACGGCAGGCAGGCTCAGGGCCAGGACAGGCAGAGGTCAGTAATCCAGTGCCATACCATCTGCCCAAGACAATAACGGGGAGCCGGGGTCCGATGGCGGTCCGCCTGTTGACGATGCCTGGAGGTGGTCTTGAGAAGAACGGACAAAGCTCTCTTCCAGGTACGCCGACAGCAGCGGATGAAAGTCTGGGCAGAGGGTATGTTGCCCTCTACCTCTTGCTTTGGTAAAAGCGGGGGCTGATAACCCATGGAGCACTCAAAGGGCAAGAGCCAAGTGGCCGAGCAGGGAAGGATGTTCCGGGTGTACTCCACCCACATGAGTTGCTGGCTCCAGGTGGTGGGATTGGCCGAGATGAGGCACCGAAGAGTCGTCTCCAGTTCCTGATTGACACGCTCCGACTGGCCGTTGGATTGGGGTTGAAACCCGGAGGACAGGCTGGCCAACGACCCAATGAGTGTGCAGAACGCCTTCCAGAAATGAGTTGAGAACTGAGGACTACTGTCGGAAACCATGTCCACCGGAAGTCCATGGATCCGGAAGACGTGCTGCACCGTAAGTTGGGCCGTCTCCTTGGCCGAAGTTAGCTTGGGGAGGGGAATTAAATGGGTGGCATTGGAAAACCTGTCCACCACTGTGAGGATAGTGGTGTTGCCATCATACGGAGGGAGACCAGTGACGAAGTCCAGGGACCAGGGACGGTGAGGGACAGAGGTTGAAGGAAGCCAGCCGGAGCTTTCCAATGTATCTTGTTCTGAGCACAGACAGTGCAGGCGGTGGCGAACGTGGAGACGTCCGGAACCATTGGTGGGCCACCAAAAGCATTGTTGCACAAAGGCCAGGGTCTGACGGGAGCCAGGGTGGCGGGAAGCCTGGAGGAATGAGCCAATTCCAGGACCAGGGAGTAGGCAGCATCTGGGACAAACATCCAATTAACCGGGCTGCGCTTCACGGACATGGTTCTCTATTCCCCAGATGAGGGTAGCCACCAGGCACGAGGTAGGAAGAATGGTCTCAGGGTCCGGGGGTGTAGAAGCGGGGCAATAGTGGCGTGAAAACGCATCCGGCTGAACATTCTTAGACCCCAGGGCGGTAGGAGATGGTGAAGTTGAACCGGGTGAACAACAGGGCCCATCGAGCTTGCCTGGAGTTGAGACGCTTGGCGGTGCGGAGATATTCCAGGTTCTTGTGATCCGTCCACACTATGTATGAAAGTTCTGTCCCCTCTAACCAGTGTCTGCACTCCTCCAAGGCCATCTTCACCGCGAGTAGGTCTTGATTCCCCACATCATAATTCCTCTCCGTGGCGTTAAGGCGATGGGAGAAAGTGCAGGGATGCAGCTTAAGGTCCAGGGCAGAAAACTGGGACAGGACGGCCCTCACTCCCAAAAGCTAGAATATGCATATAATTATTAGATTTGGATAGAAAACACTCTGAAGTTTCTAAAACTGTTTGAATGATGTCTGTGAGTATAACAGAACTCATATGGCAGGCAAAAACCTGAGAAAAAATCCAACCAGGAAGTGGGAAATCTGAGGTTTGTAGTTTTTCAAGTCATTGCCTATCGAATATACAGTGTCTATGGGGTCATATTGCACTTCCTAAGGCTTCCACTAGACGTAAACAGTCTTTAGAACCTTGTTTGAGGCTTCTACTGTGAAGTGTGGGCGAATGAGAGCTGTTTCAACCAGAGGTCTGGCAGAAGGCCATGAGCTGATCACGCACTTACCCGTGAGAGCGACCTGCGTTCCATTGCATTTCTAAAGACAAAGGAATTCTCTGGTTGAAACATTATTGAAGATTTATGATAAAAACATCCTAAAGACCGATTCTATACATCGTTTGACATGTTTCTACGAACTGTAATATGACTTTTCTCTTGAACTTTCGCCTGGAATTGCCCGCGCCTCTCCTGAGTTTGGATTTGTGTACTAAACGCTCGGGAAAAAAGGAGGTATTTGGACATAAATTATGGACTTTATCGAACAAAACAAACATTTATTCTGGAACTGGGAGTCCTGGGAGTGCATTCTGATGAAGATCATCAAAGGTAAGTGAATATTTATAATGCTATTTCTGACTTTTGTGACACCTCTCCTTCTTTGGAAAATGGCTGACTGTTTTTCTGTGACTTGGCGCTTACCAAACATAATTGCAAGGTGTGCTTTCGCCGTAAAGCATTTTTGAAATCTGACACAGCGGTTGCATTAAGGAGAAGTTTATCTATATTTCCATGAATAACACTTGTATCTTTTATCAATGTTTATGATGAGTATATCTTTAATTTGATAATAACCATAACACACCAATTTCAAATGAGGTTTTTGGACATAAAGATTAACTTTATCGAACAAAACACACATTTATTGTGTAACATGAAGTCCTGTGAGAGCCAGCTGATGAAGATCATCAAAGGTTAGTGATTAATTTAATCGCTATTTCTGACTTTTGTGAGGGCTCTCCTTGGCTGGAAAATGGCTCTATGGTTTTCTGTGACTAGGTGCTGACCTAACATAATCGTTTGGTGTGCTTTCACCGTAAAGCCTATTTGAAAATGGACACTGTGGCTGGATTTACAAGAAGTTTATCTCTAAAAGGGTGTAAAATACTTGAATGTTTGAGGAATTTTAATTATGGGATTTCTGTTGTTTTGAATTTGGCGCCCTGCAATTTTACTGGCTGTTGTCGAGGTGGGACGCTAGCGTCCAGAAACACCCGGTCAGCAGCTGGGGACCATGTGAACGGTATCTTGGGAGAGGAGAGTGCTGACAGGGGGGAAGCCAGAAACGTTGCAGCTGCACTCTGGACGTGTGTTGGGGCCAATCCACCACCGCTCTCACCTTTCCTGGATCCATCTGCACATTCCCAGCCACGATGATGTATCCAAGGAAGGAGATAGTGGCATGATGGAACTTGCATTTTTCGGCTTTGACAAACAGCTGGTTCTCCAGGAGACGCTGGAGGACTTGTCGGACGTGGAGAACGTGTTCTTGAGCCGAGCGGGAAAAGACAAGGATGACGTCGAGTTAGACGAACACATACCGCTTCAATATATCGCGGAGAACGTCATTAACCAGGGCCTGGAACACAGCAAGAGCATTGGTCAAACCGAATGGCATCATCAGGTATTCATGGTGTCCTCTAGAAGTCTTGAAAGCTGTCTTCCACTCATCACCTTCCCGTATCCGTTCCGCAGGTCTAACTTAGAGAAGATAGTGGCCCCCTGGAGCAGCTCAAAAGCCGAGGCGATGAGTGGTAGCAGGTAGAGTTTCTTAACTGTGATGACATTGAGGCCCCGGTAGTTGATGCACAGGCACAGAGTTTTGTCCTTCTCCACAAAGAAGAACCATGCGCCGGCGGGGGAGGCAGAAGGACGGATACCCCATGCAGCCAGGGAGTCCTCGATATACATCTCCATAGCCTTGGTCTCCGGACCCGACAGTGAATACAGCCATCCCTGGGGTGGTGTAGTGCACAGGAGAAGGTCAATCCCGCAGTCATAGGGTCGATGCGGAGAAAGCGAAGTGGCCTGGGCCTTACTGAAAACCTCCCGGAGATCCTGGTACTCCGAGTGAACGGCAGAGAGGTCCGAGGCTTCTTCCGAGCCCACAGGAAGACATCCCGGGGCAGGCTGCGCCGACTTCCGGCAATGGGCGTGGCAGAACGGGCTCCAGCCTAAGATAGAACCAGCAGTCCAGTTGATAAGGAAATTGTGGCGCCGGAGCCAAGAAAACCCCAATACCACGGGAACCTGAAGAGACTTGATGAGCATAAACTGTATAGATTCACTATGGTTCCGCGGACACACACAGGTGGATAGGAATAGTGTTGTGGGTAAACCTACCTATAAAGCGCCCATCCACTGCTCTAACGTGCAGGCGACTGGAGAGGGTCTGAATGGGTATGCCCCGCTCAGACACCAGGGTAGCTTCCATGAAAATCTCGTCGGCCCCAGAGTCAATGAGAACCAGAAGAGATTTAGACCGGTCGCTCCACAGCAGAATGGCATGGAGAGGGGTGCGAGCAAGGGCAGACGAAAAACTCTCTGTATGGCCCAACAAAGTACTCGTCCCTACCGATGAACCTGGTATCTTTAAAGGGCAGGTAGACAGACACATAATGGCCGGCTGTTCTGCAATACAGAAAACTCTAGTAGTTAAGTCTGGCTAAGCGTTCGGCTGGGTTCCAGGCGCTCTCGGAAGCCAACGTGTGGAAATCAACCGCATAGTTCGCACACTCCGGGAGTCTTGGCGAAGCTGGAGTAACCTCCAGGCAGCCTCTCTCTCGGACAACGGAGAATCATAATCTCCTCTAGGCTGAAACACACGGCAGAATGTTGTTCCCACACCGCAGTAGCCCAGGCGAGAGCCCTCCCGGACATTAGCGTTATGAGATACGCTATCTTCGAGCAGTCCGATGGGAAGGACGAGGGCTGCAGCTCGAAGATGAGGGAACACTGGGAGAGAAACGCCCGACAGGTTCCTGACCCTCCAGCGACGCGTTCTGGGGGATGTAAGCGGGGTTCTCGGGAAGCCCGGGTGGCCTGGAGAGATGCACTGCTGACAGCGGTGTTACTGGGGGGCTGGGAGGCTACTGTCGTGGCCGGCGGCCTCACAGATAATCTGTGCAAATGCTCCAGCAATGTATTCAAGGCACAGTCATGGCGTCTGCCAAGGTCTGGAACACAGGTATAAATGCACAGGGGATAATGGGGAAAATGGGCGACACCTGGAGGGGGGTGGAGACAAGCACAAGACAGGTGAAACAGATCAGGGTGTGACACATTTAAACTGTAGTCCAATTCATCTATTGTTTAGTGTTGTGTTGTGTAGTGGCTTTGCTGGCATGCATATAAAAAATGTTGAGAGAGTTTGCCCCGTCAAAATGTACATGCTAAAATCACCACTGGTCTATTTAACTATTTTACCAGCTGGTGATGTCACCAGTCAGTCCAAAACTCCATCCCACCAAAACAGGCTGACATTACACTAAAAGGGAATTATCATCATTTTCACAATTCCACAGTATTCCTCCAACCTCATAGTGTGGCAATATATATTAAACATAGGAAAATCACGTTCTTGACTGCACTGGGCCTTTAAAATGAGTAACATCAATGGCTTTACTTTGAGGTTACTGTAACTGTACAATTGTTCTTATGTAATCATATAAAGCGTGCATGTTCAAGATAGCATGCATAGGTCGCCACAGGTCCGGGGAGATCTTCACAATTGCTGTAATAATCTGCTAACTAACTCAAACAGCATTGATCACTTGCACCATGAACATTTAATGTAATGTGTGCTTTTAAATGGTTGACAGCACAGTGATAACACATTGGAAAATCAACTCACTTTTGGCTGTCTTTATGAGTGGGTGAATATATGTTGTAATCTGATTGATCAACGTCTCAACCAAATATTACCCAATTATCCACGTTGAAATGACGTGGGGTGCCCAGTGGTTGGTTAACTCAGAGTCAGGAAAAACTTTCAAACAGCTTCCATTACAGGCACTATCCATTCAAAAAAATCTAAAATGATCCCAATTGACCTCAAATACTCAATTAAAGATAAGACAGCTTGGAGGAGAAGACACCACATGGATTAAACTGTGCCCCATAGTAAGGTGGCGCACACTATCTATGAATTTGTCTAATTATATTTGTTTCCGGACAACGGAAGTAATTGAGAAAGGTTTTTTCTCCCCTTCTATCTTCGTTTTGACGTTTAGTGGAGGGCAGAGCTGGTCTCTGCAGGGCCATTGGTGTATGAGAAGGTAAAGGAGCTGGGAGAACAAAGGACAGGGCCGTGGTATCGCTGCCTGCGTGGGAGGATGAAAGGCTTTACGCTATCAAGCCTGAGCTAAGGGCAGCTGCACCGACCAAACTAACAAAATATAGCCAATTCAGCACACAGTAAAAACAGGACCAAAGTTTCACTTTTAGAATGCGAGGCCCTCTGACTGACTAACAGGCAACCAGCACGTCACACTACTGCTCTCTCCAAATAAACATCCTATCAAAGTAGGACATAAATGTCAAGGCTGGAAACGTTAGAACAGACTTTCTTTGAACAGATATCATAGGAAAGAAACAGTTGGGTGAGATGGGCCGTGGGGTGTTTTGGGATTTTGAGTTCCTCTTGTGTGCATTTTTGTTTTTAGACTTCTGTATATCAGTCAATTCAATGCAAAACAATTAAATGCATACTTCATTTCCAGTATGTTGTGCAGAGCAGACGACCTTGTCCTGCTTTGGCCTATAACATGCTAGAACAACTGCCTGTGGCATTCATCTGCAGAACAATACTGTATGTATGACTCATAAGATCTATTGTGGACATTAGTCAAAATATTCATCAAAAATGCCAGTTTTTTAAGATCTATGTGATTTTAAAGATAAAATGTTGTGTTAATGTGCAATGTGGAATTGTTATGCAGTCATTGTCTGTCGAATGTATCGCAATACGCTATTCCTAAGGTATTTCACCCCAACTGAATCGACTGAGGAGTTGCAGAAAACATCGAGAACTGAGTCACTTCCCAGGCAGCTTGTGATTTGTCAATCAATGACTCTTCAGATCTGCGGCACATGTGAAGTCAATTGTCCCTGCTGGAGAGACTGGCATGGGAGTATTAAAAGCATTTATAGAGGTTAGTTAATGATAACAGACTACTGATATGGGTGGTGAACTTGGATACAACATGTCTCACACCACAGTGGAATCATTGTGGGAAATCTGTAAGACAGAAACTGAAAGAAAGATCCAGAGGTCATTCCGGATAGCTCCAGATACTCCATAACACAGTGTTCACCTTTGATATCAAAATGTAATTCATGGTTATACAGTAGGTTAGGGTGGAGTAAGTTGAGCCATTCTTTTTTACATTCAGCATCATTCCGTCAAGGGAAATATTGTATTCTTTCTAACAAAGATATCTACAGTGGCAAGAAAAAGTATGGGAACCCTTCGGAATGCCCTGGATTTCTGCATACATTTGACATAAACATTTGATCTGATCTTCATCTAAGTCACAACAATACACAAACTCAGTGTGCTTAAACGAATAACACACAAATTATTGTATTGTATTTATTGAATACATCATTTAAACATTCACAGTGTAGGTTGGAAAAGGTATGTGAGCCCCTAGGCTAATGACTCCTCCAAAAGCTAATTGGAGTCAGGAGTCAACTAACCTGGAGTTGACTCAATGAGACAAGATTGGAGATTTTGGTTCCAGCTGCCCTGCCCCATAAAAAACACAACATTTGAGTTTGCTATTCACAAGAAGCATTGCCTGGTTTGAACCATGCCTCGAACAAAAGAGATCTCAGAAGACCCAATATTAAGAATTGTTGCCTTGCATAAAGCTGGAAAGGGTTACAAAAGTATCTCTAGAAGTCAGTCCACGGTAAGACAAATTGTATATAAATGTCAGCACTGTTGCTACTCTCCTTAGGAGTGGCCGTCCTGCAAACATGACTGCAACAGCACAGTGCAGAATGTTCAATGAGGTTAAGATGAATCCTAGTGTCAGTTAAAGACTAACAGAAATCTCTGGAAGATGCTAATATATCTGTCGACGAGTCTACAATATGCTGCACGTCTGAAGTTCGCAAAAGATCACTTGGATGTTCCACAGCGCTAATGGCAAAATATTCTGTGGACAGGTGAAACTACAGTTGAGTTGTTTGGAAGGAACACACAACACTGTGTGTGGAGAAAAAAAGGCACAGCACACCAACATCAAAACGTCATCCCAACTATAAACTATGTTGGAGACAGCATCATGGTTTGGGGCTGCTCTGCTGCCTCAGGGCTTGGACAGCGTGCTATCATCGACGGAAAAATGAATTCCCAAGTTTATCAAGACAGGAGAATGTAAGGCTATCTGTCCGCCAATTGAAGCTCAACAGAAGTTAGGTGATGCAACAGGACAACAACACAAATGACAGAAGTAAGTCAACATCAGAATGGCTTGAACAGAAGAAAATAGGCCTTCTGGAGTGGCCCAGTCAGTCCTGACCTCAACCCGATGGAGATGCTGTGGCATGACATCAAGAGAGGGGTTCACACCAGACATCCCAAGAACATCCCAAAAATTCCTCCTGACTGTTGTGCAGGTCTGACCCGCAACTACAGAAAACGTTTGGTTGAGGTTTTTTCTGCCAAAGGAGGGTCAACCTGTTATTAAATCCAAGGGTTCACATACTTTTTCCAACCTGCACTGTGAATGTTTACACTGTGTTCAATAAAGACATGAACAATTGTAATTGTTTGTGTGTTATTTGTTTAAGCAGACTGTGTTTGTCTATTGTTGTGACTTAGATGAAGATCAGATCAAATTTGATGACCAATTTATGCAGAAATCCAGATAATTCTAAAGGGTTCACATACTTTTTCTTCCCACTGTATATATTTCAAGATGTTGTGTATCCTTGGAAACCATCAGTATTCATGTAAATATTATTTTGAAAACATAGCTTGTTCAAAAAAGTGGTATCTCAAAACAACTTACCCTGGGTATGGGGTATGTTGAGCCACGTGACAGGATAAGTTAAGCCGACCTACACATTTCTGTACTGAATGAAATATTACCACTACATTTTTATAAAACCATGTCTATCTTTATTTTCTAAACATAATTCAACACAATCACAACTGCTTTTTTTTGTTGTCTTTTAATCATTTTAAGCATATTTTAAAACAGGCTTAACACCTAACAAACAGTATACTTTTTGAAACACTTTTAACATACAGCAGGCCATGCCAAGCTGTTACCTCATATCCCAGTGATAATGCCTTGCATTACGCCTGTGAAGAAAACACTTCAATTTGCTCAACTTGCCATTGGCTCAAACATTGGTTCAACTTACCTCATGGCCATTGGCTCAACTTACACCAAGGCAAACATTTTTAGTATATTAGCCCACACAGCTACAACCTAGCCTACTTTTAGGCTAGGTTTAGGACCATATTGAAGCTTATAGAGACAATTGATGTATAGAACAATCTTAAAAGTATCTACTTTGGTGAAAATGCAAGCATCATAAAACCTCTAACACAAGAAATTCATTTGAATTGGTGAAACTGGACCTAACTTCCTTACCACTTTTTCCATGTGTTTTTTTCCTTTACAGACTTCATAAAATGATGACTTCTTCTTAAATATTTGGTCAAATTATACATTTTGTGTATGGTTTCCTAGAAACAAGGATGGCTCAACTTACCCCTCTAGCTAAACTTACCCCACTCTCCCCTATATGATTCCAATGATGCAGTAATCTATTTTTAACACTAACTTATCTTTAAGCAAAAAATATTGAGCAACTCAGCTACTTGTACTGTACTCTGGTAGCTGTGCCCAATTATTCCTTTAAAATTACTTTTTTACTTAATACCTAGCCTTGAAGGTCTGTTTCACCAGAAAGTTACAACAACTTGTGATTAATTTTGTTATATTTGACCATATGAGTCACTAACACATTCCTTTATGACTAAGCTAGGAATTTGGACAATGGTACATGTCACTGTCAAGCCCGCTGCTTTGTGAGTTAGAATACTCCAGTATACAGTAGGTATATCCAGTAGGTACTACACTTTAAGATATGAGAAACCTCTGCCCTACTTTGGTTAGAAGAGTTAGAAGAATTTATGCAAGCTCATGGACGCATGGTGAACACAGTGACGTCCCTTGTTCATTTGCACCACGTCCTGGATGTGTTTCAAAGACTTGCACTTACAGGCTCAAGTGCCATGGGTTTCCATGACTCCATAGTCAACATTTATCGATCAAAGGGGAACGACCGTCTGGCTTGTGAGGGCACAACAACTGCCTCCTCCTCCTGCCTGTGGTGGTTCTGATCCAACACATTCACAAGGGGCATGTGAGTCAGCAGGTTCAGGGGCTGGATCACTTGTGCAGTTACCGTCCTGGCAAGGAGTGAACAGGCACAGGCTTTGATCACAGGGCTACAGGACGGTGAACAACGACACTTCGCCCCATTAGTGGCCAGTGAATGAACCTGAGAATATACAGTGGGATATATATATATTTTGTAAAGTTTGTAGATCACAATTTGATATTAGAATAAATCACATGAATATTCATAGGTACATCTAAAGTAATAAACTCACATTTTACCTGTTCAATAATCAAAGGAATGAATGTATGAAATAGCACAGACAATGATTGAGAAAGACGGCAGAGTGAGAGGGAGCCAGAGAGAGAAAGAGAGAGAAAGAGGGAAAGTGACATGGAGCGAGAGGGAGCCAGAGAGAGAAAGAGGGAGAGTGAGATGGAGCGAGAGGGAGCCAGAGAGAGAAAGAGAGAGAAAGAGGGAAAGTGACATGGAGCGAGAGGGAGCCAGAGAGAGAAAGAGAGAGAAAGAGGGAGAGTGACATGGAGCCAGAGAGAGAAAGAGAGAGAAAGAGGGAGAGTGACATGGAGCGAGAGGGAGCCAGAGAGAGAAAGAGAGAGAAAGAGGGAAAGTGACATGGAGCGAGAGGGAGCCAGAGAAAGAAAGAGAGAGAAAGAGGGAAAGTGACATGGAGCGAGAGGGAGCCAGAGAGAGAAAGAGGGGGAGTGAAATGGAGCGAGAGGGAGCCAGAGAGAGAAAGAGAGAGAAAGAGGGAAAGTGACATGGAGCGAGAGGGAGCCAGAGAGAGAAAGAGGGAGAGTGAAATGGAGCGAGAGGGAGCCAGAGAGAGAAAGAGAGAGAAAGAGGGAAAGTGACATGGAGCGAGAGGGAGCCAGAGAGAGAAAGAGAGAGAAAGAGGGAGAGTGACATGGAGCGAGAGGGAGCCAGAGAGAGAAAGAGGGAGAGTGACATGGAGCCAGAGAGGGAGCCAGAGAGAGAAAGAGAGAGAAAGAGGGAGAGTGACATGGAGCGAGAGGGAGCCAGAGAGAGAAAGAGAGAGAAAGAGGGAAAGTGACATGGAGCGAGAGGGAGACAGAGAGAGAAAGAGAGAGAAAGAGGGAGAGTGACATGGAGCCAGAGAGGGAGCCAGAGAGAGAAAGAGAGAGAAAGAGGGAAAGTGACATGGAGCGAGAGGGAGACAGAGAGAGAAAGAGGGAGAGTGACATGGAGCGAGAGGGAGCCAGAGAGAGAAAGAGGGAGAGTGAGATGGAGTGAGAGGGAGCCAGAGAGGGAAAGAGGGAGAAAGAGGGAGAGTGACATGGAGCGAGAGGGAGCCAGAGAGAGAAAGAGGGAGAGTGACATGGAGTGAGAGGGAGCCAGAGAGAGAAAGAGGGAGAAAGAGGGAGAGTGACATGGAGCGAGAGGGAGCCAGAGAGCGAAAGAGGGAGAGTGACATGGAGTGAGAGGGAGCCAGAGAGTGAAAGAGGGAGAAAGAGGGAGAGTGACATGGAGCGAGAGGGAGCCAGAGAGAGAAAGAGAGAGAGTGACATGGAGCGAGAGGGAGCCAGAGAGAGAAAGAGGGAGAGTGACATGGAGCGAGAGGGAGCCAGAGAGAGAAAGAGGGAGAGTGACATGGAGCGAGAGGGAGCCAGAGAGAGAAAGAGAGAGAAAGACGGAGTGCGAGAGAAAGAGGTGGATGATTAAAGAGCAGTGAGCTCCCACGGCTCTGGGGCGAAAAAGCTCTGCCCTTGTTTGTTCAGCCAGGAATTCGCTGGCCAGGTGAGAAAGATACAGCATGGACGGGCTCCGAGGGCAGGGAAGTCTGCTGTGAGGCGGCCGCAAGAAAGACATTCCTGTGGTCAATGATTGAAAGGGCGGCGGCGACTGTGGTTTCACAGCGACTCACAGCCCCAGCTATTGCCCTAGCTGCGTTTCACAGGGGCAGGGGCCCAAAATGCTTCTCTCTGTTTGTCTCTGTGTTTGGTCCATACATTTTGGATGAGTTGATCTGGTCCAATGACTAAAAGGTGTCTTCCTAAAATGCTTCACAAAGATCCTATTGTTATCCTCCACTGATTGTTATAGATGTTTTCAGTTTTGAAAGATTGAAAATTAACCTTGGGCAGGTGAAGCGAGCGCCTGACTGACAGATGGGCAAAGTCTTGTTTTGGAGAAAATAGTGCTTTCCGTCAGCTGGTACTTAGGGTTCTCAGAAAACACAAAGGCCTCAGCATTATAGGCATGGTTGGTGTGACAGGAAGGACTGACCCAGTCCTGATGTGATGTAGCCTACACCTGCCTATCACTGACATACATCAATTAATTGTATGGCAATAATCACGTATGTCTGGTCCAAAAAATATGCTAGTGGGTGACAAGATAGATCTGCTGCCACCGTCTCCAGGGCAACCAGGCCCCGGTGTGGGTGGAGGTGGAATGCCATGTGCCTCAGGCTGGGGATGACAGTATTATTTACCCTTCTAGATGACACCTCAGGCTTGTGTGGCTTTCTCAGAGCCAGCAGGAGTCACAGATAGCAACTAGTGTCATACTGAGAGGACACTGCCTTCACCTTACAGCCCATTCAGACAATATTGTCTGTAGACACAATTTAAGTCCAGATACTAGAACTTGAAAAGTTGAAGTATCTGCAGCCAATGGTCACATCCTGTTTTCCAACAGCTCAGAGAGCAGGTGCTGGCAGGGCAAGCCAGGGTAGGGTAGGGAGAGGTGTCTTTACAGGGAATTGGTTGAAGATAAGGTGAGCAAAGAGACTGACTGGGAGGCCTCCTGGGTGGCGCAGTGGTCTACTGCATCGCAGTGCTAGCTGTGCCACCAGAGACTCTGGGTTTAAGCCCAGGCTCTGTCGTGACCGGGAGGTCCATGGGGTGACGCACAATTGGCCTAGCGTCGTCTGGGTTAGGGAGGGTTTGGTCAACAGGGACATCCTTGACTCTATACCCTTTAAAAGGTCGAGAGACACTTGGACCACATTGCGTCATGTCTCCCTGATGGACGGAGGGACACATCAAAGCGTCCGAAGTGCACTGTTCAAATCAGACAAATGAGTGCAGTAGGGGGTTAGTGAGCATGATCCAGCAGGCTGAGGGCCTGACCCAGCAGGCTGAGGGCCTGACCCAAGGCAAGGTGTGCCGCCTGGAGGAATTACCCCCCCCCCCCCCCCCCCCCCACGGAAGGATGGAGATGGGCCTGATATTATGTCCAGATGGAGCTCAGCAACAGTACTGCGCTACACTAAAAATCTATTGACTATGCAGAAGTAAAGCAGTATGAGGAAAATGTAGCGTGATCATACGGTAGTAATCAATTATGACTATGTTGAGAATAAGGTAAAGGTAGGAGACTTTTACATGTACATCATCTACTGTATACTTTATAGTGTTCTTGCTTTCTCAACTTTTGTTGACTAACTTACCACAGCAAAGAAGAAGTAGCAGTGAAATATTGAGTCATATAATTGCAATACAGCTGAAGTCGGAGGTTTACATACACCTTACATACACCACAGCCAAATACATTTAATATTTTATTTGTATTTTTATTTTTTTTACAATTCCTGACATTTAATCCCAGTAAAAAATCCCTGTCTTAGGTCAGTTAGGATCACCACTATATTTTAAGAATGTGAAATGTCAGAATAATAGTAGAGAGAATGATTTATTTCAGCTTTTATTTCTTTCATCACATTCCCAGTGGGTCAGAAGTTTACATACACTCAATTAGTATTTGGTAGCATTGCCTTTAAATTGTATAATTGGGGCAAACGTTTCGGGTAGCCTTCTGCAAGCTTCTCACAATATGTTGGGTGAATTCTGGCCCATTCCTCCTGACAGAGCAGGTGTAACTGACCAGGTTTGTAGACCTCCTTGCCCGCACACACTTTTTCTGTTCTGCCCACACATTTTCTATAGGATTGAGGTCAGGGCTTTGTGATGGCCACTCCAATACCTTGACATCGTTGTCCTTAAGCCATTTTGCCACAACTTTGGAAGTATGCTTGTGGTCATTGTTAATTTGGAAGACCCATTTGCGACCAAGCTTTAACTTCCTGACTGATGTCTTTAGGTTGCTTCAATATATCCACGTACATTTCCTGCCATCTATTTTGTGAAGTGCACCAGTCCCTCCTGCAGCAAAGCACCCCCACAACATGATACTGCCACCCCCACAACATGATACTGCCACCCCCATGCTTCACGGTTGGGATGGTGTTCTTCAGCTTGCAAGCCTCCCCCTTTTTCCTCCAAACATAACGATGGTCATTATGGCCAAACAGTTCTATTTTTGTTTCATCAGACCAGAGGACATTTCTCCAAAACGTATGATCTTTGTCCCCATGTGCAATTGGAAACCGTAGTCTGGCTTTTTTATGGCGGTTTTGGAGCAGTGGCTTCTTACATTGCTGAGCGGCCTTTCAGGTTATAGAACTCGTGTCGATATAGGTCCTTTGCTGTTGTTCTGGGATTGACTTGCACTTTTCGCATCAAAGCTGCGTGGTCCCATGGTGTTTATACTTGCGTACTATTGTTTGTACAGATCAGCGTGGTACCTTCAGGGGTTTGGAAATTGCATCTAAGGATGAACCAGACTTGTGGAGGTCTACAATTCTTTTTCTGAGGTCTTGGCTGATGTCTTTTGATTTTCCCATAATGTCAAGCAAAGAAGCACTGAGTTTGAAGGTAGGCCTTGAAATACATCCACAGGTACACCTCCAAATGACTCAAATGATGTCAATTAGCCTATCAGAAGCTTCTAAAGCCATGACACCATTTTCTGGAATTTTCCAAGCTGTTTAAAGGCATAGTCAACTTGGTGTATGTAAACTTCTGACCCACTGGAATTGTGATACAGTGAATTATAAGTTAAATAATCTGTCTGTAAACAATTGTTGGGAAAATGACTTGCGTCATGCACAAAATAGATGTCCTAACCAACTTGCCAAAACTATAGTTTGTTAACAAGAAATTTGTGGAGTGGTTGAAAAAATGTGTTTTAATGACTCCAACCTAAGTGTATGTAAACTTCCGACTTCAACTATATATAAGAGAACCATTGGCTGTATAAGTGCTAATATCAGGTATGTGCTGATTGTTGTAGATCCGTTGTACCTCACGCCCTGCGTAGGACCATGTTTGCTAAAGACACTTCCCTTGCTGGTGGTTCCCTAAAAGAGCACAGGTGGCCAACGTCTAAAAGAGGGAAGTCATTTAATTTTATACAACAGCATACAGTAGGCCATTAAGAACCGCTTTCATTAACTTAACTTGCTCTTATTTTTTTATGGGAGAAAGTTTACATTAGTAGACACCTGCACCTCTTCCCATTCACAAAATAAATGGTTGGTTAATCCTGGGCGTGTTGCTGCTATGTGGAAGTAAATACTGTATGTATTACATAAAAGTCAACAAAAATAAACTTCCTGATATGAACATTCAAACCCCGGTAGAATTAACGGCTCCTTCATAACATCCTATTCAACTTCACATTATGTTAGTCACTCAATTAACAAAGATTATGAGCTGGCGCACACACAGAGACAATTATTTAATGTAGAGGTGCTGACTAATGGCGAATAAACTGTAAGCTCTAAAAATAAATAAAGACAGTCGCACACTCTATATAAATAAACGGCCAGTCATTTATTGTGTAAAACACCAACGTTTCGGCATCACTGTGCCTCCTTCAGCGTGATGTCATGAATGCTTGAATCAGGCTACGTAGACAAACAGTGCAATTAGTGCAACCAATGACAATAGTGAGGGGTGTGTCATAATTATTAGGTTGATTAGAATGAGTTGATTGAAACTGTTAAAAGACAATAGTTTACAGCCTATACAATTAGACGATATAGAGTGTGACTCTTTCTTTCTGTTTGTCACTCAATTAGTAAAAAATTATTTACTTCCTGAAAAAGACCTTTCTAGAACTGATCTGTTGATATAGTCTATCCTAGTAGGTTCTCATGCAAATGGTTATCAAACCTAATGCTCAAGTGCTCCCAAGGCAGGGCAATGTTTCACATTTATTCAGTGAGTAAGTAGTATTGTCTGCCATGGCGCTGACGAGGAGTACCAGATACCATTTTGATTCTGTTATATAACCTGTAACAATGGCGCAGCTTGGTAGTTGGTTGTCCACTACTCCTCCCAGCCACCCGTAGAGAAACCCAGAGGACAATTAAAGAGACGAGGAGATTTCCCGCTTCCCCTGGGACAATCAAAACTGCCATTTCAATTTCCAGGACTGCGTTACGGCAAATTACTTCTAGCCCGGTGATTGCAATCACTAGACTGTGGTTGCGGGACTCATGGGTGGCATGTCCCCGTCAGGAACCTCTCTCTCTCTCACACACACACACACACACACACACACACACACACACACACACACACACACACACACACACACACACACACACACACACACGCGCGCGCATCCACACGCAGTATCAGAGGTTTGTTTTTGTAATCATATAGGGCGGACGTGCGTCCGTTCTCATCCCCTGCAGAGCGCGCCCATCTTACGCGTCCATATCCATTTAGTGGGTGTATGTGTGTGTGTGTGTGTGTGTGTGTGTGTAAGAGAGAGAGTGTGTGTGTGTGTGTGTGTGTGTGTGTGTGTGTGTGTGTGTGTGTGTGTGTGTGTGTGTGTGTGTGTGTGTGTGTGTGTGTGTGTGTGTGTGTGTGCAGATGCCACAATCGATTGTGGGCTATGTGCCACTCGTATGTCAGAGGACAATGAGAGGGCCAGGGCAGATATTAGTGAACAATGGTCATCAGTCTGGTCACAGAGGCAGAGCGCGCCAAAAAAAAAAGAAGGGCTGTCAGAGCAATTAAAACAGGGCTCATGGTCAGGTGGTCTTTGTGTCAACGGACCAACTGATTGGAGGGCTAGGTAGCTACACCCCCCCCATACAACTAACCCAAAAGTTGTAATTTCTCTGCGAGTAATGTATGTGTAGCCAGTATTATCGCCAAAACAAGTAAAAGTTGTATTTAATGAATTGCCGCAATAGGTAACTTTTTGGGTGATATGTCATTCTCATCGATTTCTCGTCTAACGCGCAGTAGATGTGTTCCACGCGCGCTATTTCTATGCTTCCCAATCTTAAGCTTAGTTTAAAACCGAAATTAGGCAAACTGTTAGAATTTGAGCAACCAGGAAACGTCAGAAACTCCACTTCATTTACACTCCTTCCACCGAGACGGCTGCCAGACTAGCGTGATTAAAAAAATGTTCATGGAGATCTCTCCGTTGGCCAGAAACAAAGAAACAGATTATTGTGATTTAGCTGTCCACACAGCTCGTGGTTCGGGGAGGGCTGGGAATCACTCCTCACCTGTTAACCTGATCCTGTAGGAATGTTTCCCTGTGTGACCGGATGCACCCATAGCCTTGTGAACCTGCCACAGTGCTCCACTGAAGCCACCACAATGCATCTGCGTCTTGTTCAACCCACGCATCTATCCATTCTGCTTGTTAACACTGTTTCATGGATACAAAGGAGATTTAAATGTTAAGACATTTTTTTTAAATGTCTTCAACGGTTGTGAAACAAATTAAACCTAAACGATGTATATGATTGTTTCGTGTACCTGATCTCAGTATAAGTATGATGATTACAGTATGTATTATGGCATTGGAGAGTGAAGTTCGGGCCTTGTCTGTAGTAGCTCAGACAGATCATTGAATCATTATGATTTCCATGCTCCAGCCTAATGAAGTGCAAATAAATAATCTATGCATGGCAGCATGCATACCGTTCCACTGTTACAGGGTGCTCACTTCCAACTAATTGAACCAATTCAGAGTTTGGTTGACGTTGTTTTGTGACGTGACTAACGTGTGGCCAGAGCGTGTCTCTCATTACTGCCACAGAGCCTGCCAAGCATCTGCTCCTCCACACCGGCCCAAGGTCTCTTTTCACCGCTTTCCGGGTGATTTCGTTACTCATATTCCAAAATCGGGTTTGGCCACTCTCCTCTCTTAACCTTTGTCACCCCAGCCCTCTCCCTTCTCTGTCCATCCCTGTAAAAATGGGGGTCTTCCCTCTGCTCAGTCTGGTGCCTGTGGCACCTTCTCCGCTCCCCCATCTGTTGCTGGTTGGGTGCGAGCGCCACGCTCCAGTCCCCTGAGCACCGTGCCAGAACCTCGCGGCCATTCATGGACACCAGCTTTGATTCCCTTTGTTGCTGCTAACTGTACTGAGGGGGCCGACATTTGTTCCAGCATAAAAGAGGTCCTTGTATCTTCACTGGAGGGTGGGGTTGTGGAGGTGGAAGAGGTGAGGGGGGAAAGGGAAGGAGGGTGGTGGTGGTGGTGGTCACATTTGTTTTGTGCCTTTTTACCAGCTCTTGACTCTCCCCTCACACTTGACATTCAGAAGTGATATCTTTGTTTTGTTTTTGTTTTTGTTGCTGCTACTTTACAAAAGCCAGACTTCTTGGACAGTTCCGAGGAGACATTCAGCGTGAACAAAGCTGACACAACAGATAACAAGATAACTGGCACTTACTTTTCTATTGTTGACAGTAATGGCCATCAGCAGACAAAACAAAAGGTGGGATGGGGCGGGATCGGGGGCATTTTTGGGAAAGTCCGCTTGTTTGCTTTCCACATGGTTTCACACAAACTGTTGGCAAACAAACTCAATTAGACAACAAACAAAGGTTGACAAATGCATGTTGATAATAACAGAAAATGAGATGCATCATGCTCATTCATGCCCTTCAGTCACTACATTGACAAACTGGAAGCATGAATAAAACCACTCCAGTGTTGCCTCTGCTTATGATGTCAACCTCCACAGACACTTGTATTGGCAAGTATTTCCAAGTATTTCCACCATGTTTAATGGCTAAGAAAAACACGTCATAACTTGAATCACCTCCAACTCCCACCGCTATACCTTGGATAACCTATGCTGACCATTTGCACCTAGACGAGATGTCTCGCTAAATGAAGTGACGATGAGCAAAGGCAAAACAGAATGCAAGACACACAGAGACTCATCTCGGGCCATTTCTAAGACTCTTGAAAGCTCTCAATCAGTTCACTATAAGACAGATTGAAGTCCAGACAGGGTCATTGTGATGCTACTGTACCAATTCCATATGAAACGAGTGCTCTTGTTTGTTATGACCTGAACCACCCTGTGATTGTATCAGAGACGCGTGGGCAAATAGAAAATGACCATGGGTGGCCGGGTCTGGTTGCTCTGCTTGCCCCAAGGGATGTAACACTGAAGAGGCTGAGGCTGACCACGAACAAAACAAAAACAGCTGATGTACTGTACAGTCCAACCACCCCCTACTGACTACCAGCCTCCCACCAGCAAACGTATTTTTGTTACAGCTGTGAACTCAGCAGCAGGGAGGGGCTGGGGGGGTCAAAGGCCATTGTATGAGCAACTAATGAGTTTCATATAGAAAGGGAGAATGAGGTCAGTGCTCTGGGGAGATGGTGGCCTCCCGTTGAGAGAGAGTCACTGGGACTGGTCTAGGACTGGTCACCATCTTGTCACCGTCTGAGGCTGGGCACGCTTCACTCTCCCCCCACCGCTGACCCACATATCTGCTGGAGAGGAAACTCGTCAAGCATTGCATCAGGGTCAAGGAGGTGAGCTGCTGGTGGCAGGAGTTGGGGCGGTGTGTTGAGTTCCCCTCTAACTTGGTTCATATAGTCATATATAATCATGTTCACATTTCATGCTCCATAAGATACAGGCATACAAAACCAGAGGACGCATCGTTTGCGTTACTTTGCAATTAAACATATTGTCTTCATTAGAGGCCCTCGCTGCATTGGTATTAAGGGAACAGATTTGCTATGTGGTGTCAATTATTAATTCATGTGTGAATATGTGTGCATACTGGAAGCGAGTTTGATAAATACAGTCCTGCCTATGTTTATTGAAGGATATGATTAAAAAAAGACTTGTAGGCCACAATATGGCAAGTGCACTTCCCTCCGTAACTCTACATGCACTTATGTATGTGAGTAGATTATTTCCAAAATGCTATATCCACCCATTTTTCACATTGGTGTTTTTCATCAGAAATGATCACATATGGTTTACCTCCACGTGTGTATATTTGACTGTCCTCAGATTTTCTTTGTTTCATTTATAGATGTGTATGAAAATGTTTTTTGTTGTTGCTCAACGCTATATATCCATTGTTCAGCTTGGAATAGAATGTTCGTATGCTGTACATTTGCCTGTGGTATGTGGTTGTATCACCAAAGCGACCTTAAGATGAACGCACTTACGGTAAGTTGCTCTGGATAATAGCATCTGCTAAATGACTCAAATGTCAAACGTTTAACTTACAGATCTGATGTCACTGTTTTGAATCTTTTCATTTGTTTAATGTTTTTATTGATGTCACAAATGTATCAATTGTACAGTTCTTTATTTAAAAAAAAATGTAGTTATTTGTTACATTTGACTGTAAAACCTAGCAGTACTACTTACTTCTCTGAGGCGGATACACACTGTACGCTGAAAATACAAAACATTACGAATATCCACTCTTTCCATAACATAGACTGGCCAGGTGAATCCAGGTGAAAGCTAGGATCCCTTATGGAAATCACCTGTTAAATCCACTTCAATCAGTGTAGATGAAGGGGAGGAGACAGGTGAAAGGATTTGTAAGCCTGGAGACAATTGAGACATGGATTGTGGATGGGTGCCATTCAGAGGGTGAATGGGCAAGACAAGAAATGTGAGTGCATTTGAACAGGGTATGGTAGTAGGTGCCAGGCGCACCGGTTTGTGCCAAGAACTGCAACACTGCTGAGTTTTTCAGTCTCAACAGTTTCCCGTGCGTATCAAGAATGGTCCACCACCCAAAGAACATCCAGCCAACTTGACACAACTGTGGGAAGCATTGGAGTCAACATGGGCCAGCATCCCTGTGGAATGCTTTCAGCACCTTGTAGAGTCCACGCCCCGACGAATTGAGGCTCATCTGTGGGCAACAAAAAAAATGTTGGTATACTCAGTATAGCGTTTTGCAAAAAAACATGATTATTTGTCTCTGAAATGAAACCATCAAGTGATAGATTTTAAACAAATACATTGAACAACATGCCATAATTAGATAGTGAAAAAACACCACTCTTTCATACATTTCTTGAAACAATAAAAGCAAATTTACCATAATTTCTGAAAATGGATATATAGCGTTTTGGAATGAAACTCTTCATATAGAGAGAGGACACCCATTTGGACAACAGACGATAGCTATACTAACATTGTTATAACATATTTTTCAACCAACCAGTTTAATTGGCATGTAGTAACATACATTCTTCTGGTGCGTACCAATATGTCTGTGTGTCTATATGATGCCCACTGGGAGCATCAGAGACATTATGTCAAGAGACAGGCCTGTGTCGTCAGGAAAATCCTTTGACACTTTAAAGGCATTTCCAGCTAATCAAAATAAGGTGTTCTTTTCATATTTCAAACAAGGTCCTGGCAAAGTTGCCTCAAAGTTTTGTGACATTTGGAATAGACTAGCATGTAATTGTCTTTGAATCGGGTCACTTTATGCCAAACAGTATATCATTCCTATCATATAAAACACAAGCGATTAAAGTTAATCATTTCCCAATTTTTTCACCAGTCCCAACAAGAACATATATTTGAGTTTTTCCCAATCATATGCAGCTCACCTCATTAAACAGACTGATTAAATAAAACCAATGAATCTGGGACCTCCATCTCTGCCTTTCTTCCCCGCTGACACCACAGCGTGTGTCTCAAGCTGCACACACCAGCCCTGCAAGGTCTCGCCTGTCCAGACTGCCTTGGGGTCAAAGTTGAGGCCCTCTAGCAACCATTGCTCCAGTGTATCAAGTCAGTGAGCAAAGTGACAGTGCCGGGGCTATTGTCTGCTGGTACTGTCCCAGAGACAAAAGGAGCACCTGCCTGCCAGATCATTCCCAGCGCCTCCACGAGTCCATCTACAGCCCCCACAGTCCCCACACTGGCCTGCCATGCGCCCGGCACAAGGCCTCCGTTGTTACACCAACTCCCCCCTCTCCACTCCCCTCTAATTTGGCAAGGGGCGTAGAGGGGGTATGTATATGGCACACCCTGGGGTCAGGTTGGCAGGAGAGTGCAGAGCCAGGCGTGTTAAATGTACATCTGTTCAGCTACATGTGCGCCACCGAAAGGAGCCAGGCAAAAGAACAAGCACATGCTTATTCTTTCATAATGAACAGATAGGTTGCGTCATGTTGGCATGTGGCGGGTGAACCAGAGGGCAAGCTGTCCGTCCGCAAACGTTCTCGGATCAACAATGGCGACCGCGTCCTGGGGAGAAGCGTCGGCATGCAGGTGCAGGTGCCACGGCACGGACAGAGGGACATATGTTCCAGGATCTGGCACGGCAGAAGCAGAGGAAGCTAGGAACACTTGTTGCACGTCTGACCATTAGTGAGTGCCAAATAAGTAGCTCGGAGTTTGTAATGATTTGAATGTGACTCCCGAGAGGCTTTAACATCGAGATAACTAGGAGCAGAAAGAGCTGTGCTGGCATGTTTGTTCCTTCAAGCAGATGATTCCCTTCAGTTCGATGGATAGGACATATTTCAAAATGACTTACTCTCACCTCAGAAGGCCAGTGTGAAACATGTCAAAATCTTAATTAAGCACACAATAACATAAATCAATCCTCACACCTGTGGAAAAGGATCTCTTCCTTAAGATCAGGAAAGAGAGGACGCAGGCATGCTTACTACCAATTTGATAGACTGTACCTTACATTTCCTAAATACTTGTCCCATCCGCACTGAAACTGGTATCACATTCCACTGTAATCTAGGCATGCACAACTCCTGGCATTCTACTCTTGAGGACACCAGACGATTCTGGAAAGGGCCGTTTTACACTTAAGTCAGGGAGCTGGCTGTGTTACAATCAATTCAAGGAGTTTTTAGTAGCAGCAATATTTGAGACATTCTGTCATGTCCACAATAGCGACAGCGGCGTGTCTCAGCTCAGAGTCTCTGTGTGTTGTTATGGGTCTCTGTGTCCCTGTGGGATACCCCTATGCCAGCAGCAGCATCCTGGACTGTGGAGCCACACACTGCTCTGCAGATAAGGCTGTCCATGAGAGAGAGCCGGGCAAGGCCAGCGACTGGGTCAGACAGATCACTCTGCCCCGGCCCACTCCATAGGTGACTCAGGTACACATGCTGCTCTGACTGCTAGATTCCACTGTACACAGCCGTAGCCTGAAACACACACAGCATACAGCCGAATACACATAGCATGCTGCTGCGTGTACTAGGTTAGAGGTGAAAGGTTAGAGGGCGCAGTCCAAGTGGAGCCGCCTGCCTCAGCGCAGCCTGTTTGTTTTGGAGAGCAAATAGAGAGGAATTACAAAGCAGCGGTCACTTTGTTGAGCCATCCAACTTGTTTGGGTTCAAGAAAATAAATTGATTTTGGTGTGTTGTACAGTGGAGGCTGCTGAGGGGAGGATGGCTCATAATAATGTCTGGAACACAGCAAATTGAATGGCATCAAACACATGGAAACCATGTGTTTGATGTACCTTCTACCATGCCACTTATTCTGCTCCAGCCACTAACCGCGAGCGCGTCCCCCACAACTAATGTGCCACCAACCTCCTGTACACAGAGCCAGGGCATCAAGATTGATCACCCAAGGTCTACTACCAATAAAAACAGAATGAATAATAAAAAATAAAAAAGACAAATGCTGATGGCCCATAAAACTACTATTGAGTAGTCAGATTAGTTGACAATAACTATATAAACTAAACTAAACTAAGTTTAACTTAAAGGCCCAGTGCAGTCATAAAGGTGATTTCCCTATGTTTTAGATATATTTACCATGAGGTTGGAATAATACTGTCAAATTGTCCAAATTATGATTATGTCCTTTTACTGTAAGAGCTATTTGAAAAGAACATCTGACATTTCAGGCTGTTTTGGTGGGATGGAGTTTTGGCCTGCCTTCACCAGGCGGTAAATTAGTAAAGAGACCAACAACAAAGGGAGTTCCAAACCTCTCTGTTAATAACAGCTAGTTTTCAGTTTTCCCCTCCCCACTCAGACCACCCCCAGACAGTCATAGCAGAATTCTTGCTTGAGAAGTTTCTATTTTTGCTACGAAGCTATTTTTGTTTCTTTTAAACCACTTGAATTAAAAACAATGAAAGTAAGGTACTTCATTGTTACCAATAAACAATTTGATATTGAGATAAAAAAAAATGTCTGCGTTGGACTTTTAAGATTGAACAAAGACACAAACAAAGATAAACTCATAATAAAACACAAGTTATAATTCAAATGTATGCAAGCATTTAGACTGATTTGCTTGACCATCCACTTTAGTGCAAAGTTACTTTGAGGAATGGGCGCCACCTATTGGTGAATTGATGAACTAGTTCCTCTGCACATCTAAAGATGTACCCGCAGGATCCTCACTATAAATATGTATATGTAGTAGTGTTCAGCATGCTCTTAACAAGAGCTCCACAAAACACCCCACTTTCAGTTTGCAGCATTTGGAAACAGAAAAATGCTAATACCACATGCGAGTCAATGGAGGGAACAGCAGAGAAGACAAAATGTGCTTTCATGACAGGGAGTTTTTGAACACATAAATCCCCTGTGCTCTCTTTGATGAGGCTTGAATTCACCACCGGTCATGTAACACCACAAAAGCAGCCACAACCTCCACCCCCAAGTAGCACCATGTGAAAAATGCAAGGCCATACAACACATCTGAAACCAGGCCAAAGTGAATGCCGTCTTGAGCTGCTCACACAATCAATTTACCCTAATGCAAGTGGACAGGCGATCTTTCTGCTATAGTCAGCAGGCACAATATGCCATAATTACGTATTCACAAAATGCAAGCATCTTAAATGTTCGAGCAAAGGAACCGAAGCCATTAAAACTAAATAGGGCCAAGGGAGATGCTAAAGGAAGTGATACACTCGGATCAGTACGGGTAAAATACAACTCGTGCTCTTGCTAAGTATAGGAGGGCTCAACTCATTCCGGATAAATACGCCATCTCAACCCATAGGTCAATAGGGAGCCCATATTTACAATGTGCTAAGTAATATGGTGGTCTGGCATCGTTCCATTAAAAGGGGTAGGATATTCGTGTACCTTGAACTGGGATAGCGTTGAAAATGTGGGGAATTTGACAGGATACTTTTACATCCACAACACAATATAGAAGAGACTACTAGGAATGTCTGTTTTAACTCCTGGAAGATCGCACAAGAATGCATAATTATTCATTATTTGAGTATTCTCTTTCAAGGGCTAAGGTTGGAGACCATGTTAGTAGATGTCTGCTCCTCTCTTCACACGCCAGGGGAGATGGATTGGCTCATAATTAGATTCAAACACAACCTGAAGAATAGTTAACTACGGGGAGAACAACACCAGTCAAACCTCTGGGAACAGGCTTAGGCCCTCACTCCATAATACTCTAACCAGGAAATAGAGATATATCTACTATGGTTCTACTTTTTGCAATAGCGTCAGATAAATCCTTACACTGTATCTGTAATACTTTGTATTGCCCCTAAAAACCAACAAATCTTTTTGAAAATGGCCTACGTGGCATTGATATGAGTCAGAAACATTTATTCTAGTGTCAAAATTGACTACAAAGTGTAAATAGGATTATTTTGGTCATGGAGTCAGTCTCGTCTAAAACTGAGTTTGGAACCTCAGTGCCTAAATGAATAAATGAAGGTTGGGTTTGGATTACAGTTATGTCAACAAATCATGCCCCCCCCCCAACGTGCAAATCGCCCCTCTGCCCACTTCGCTTCCCTTCATTGAATGGGGCTCCGTTGTTTCATCGCCCCAACGCGTTCCAAGGTCACGGCAGTTTGAGACTAAAAAGCCCTACCTACGTGTTGACCAACTATGGTTTGCATGCCGTGCTGAAGGAAAAGGTGGTTGGAGTTTGTTGGCCCCTAGTTGTGGTGGATATACTGGTAGCTAGACCATACAGCAGACTGCTGGTTATGTATCTGGTTATGTATATTTTGATAATCCATATCACCATCATCGCTACCATAGCTGACGTTAGCTACCTAAGTAGCTAGCTCAATACAACTCGGATTTGACTTGCTAACATTTCAAAAGAAGGCAAATAGTAGTAGGAAAACCTTTTGTCATGATTGTGATGTCGCCAGATTCACTTTAGATGCAGTATAACTTTAGCCAGCTAACATAGTTTGAGGGGACCTCCATATTTTATCAAGTTTACATTAGCATTGCTAACTATTTTTGACAGACTTTGCTAGTAACTGTCACGGTTTTCTTGTGTCGAAGGAGAGGCGGACCAAAACGAAGCGTGGCTATTATTCATGGTTCTTTAATAAAGAAACTATACATGAATAGACTAACAAAAACCAAAAAGCCCTATCTGGTGCAAACAGAGACAGGAACAACCACCCACAAACCCCAACACCAAACAGGCTACCTAAATATGGTTCCCAATCAGAGACAATGACTAACACCTGCCTCTGATTGAGAACCATATCAGGCCAAACACAGAAACTAGACACACAACATAGAATGCCCACTCAGATCACACCCTGACCAAACAAAACATAGAAACATACAAAGCAAACTATGGTCAGGGTGTGACAGTACCCCCCCCCCCCCAAGATGCGTAGAGCCGGCTTCATGGCACTTGGCTCGATGCCCACTCTAGCCCGGCCGATATGCAGAGCTGGTATGTACCGCACCGGGCTATGCACCCGCACTGGGGACACCATGCGCTTCACAGCATAACATGGTGCCTGCCCGGTCTCTCTAGCCCCCCGGTAAGCACAGGAAGATCAAATCCCTGAGCTGACAAGGTAAAAATCTGTTGTTGCCCCTGAACAAGGCAGTTAACCCACTGTTCCTAGGCTGTCATTAAAAATACGAATGTGTTCTTAACTGACTTGCCTAGTTAAATAAAGGTTACATTTTTTAAAAATTAGCTTCCAAAAGAGATTGCTATTTCTCAAGCTATGTTTATAATTGAGGGATAAGGACAATCGTTGACCCTGTTTTCTGATGGACAAAGTGCACAGTAGGGTGCCAGACTGATCCCCTTGTCATGAATGGACCCCGGGACATACCAGAAGGAGCAAAGGTGGGTATCATAACCCTGTTTGTTCTGAGTAGACGTAGCAGTCGGACGTATGTTTTGTCTTGTCCAGTCCTGTCCCATGTAAATATTGTTTTCCTCGTATATGTTTATTATATATTTTATTCTCACTTTCCATCTATGGACTAAATATACTCTCCTGCAACCCGCTAACTAGCTACTAGCTAGGCCCATCTCCCGGCTTGGCCTGGACCCTTTACTGTTGACACGGAGCCCTGCCGATCCATCACGACTGGTCTGCCGACGCAATCGTCCGAGGTGGTTTCAACAGGCTCTTCCGTTGCAACTTTGCCGAAGGTCCATTTGCTAGCCCCGGTCTGCTCGCTGTCTGAATCGGCGTGTCTCCAGCTCGCCTAGTGTAGTAGTGACTACTGAATCAGCTCCCTGACTCACCTATTGCTACTCATTGGACCCTATGATCACTCGGCTACACGTGCCTCTCCCTAATGTCAATATGCCTTGTCTATTGCTGTTTTGGTAAGTGATTATTGTCTTATTTCACTGTAGAGCCCCCAGCCCTGCCCAATATGCCTTAGATGGCACTTTTGTCCCACCCCCCTAGTGCCTCTAGAGACAAAACCTCTCTCATCGTCACTCAATGCCTAGGTTAACCACTGTACTCACATCTTACCATACGCTTGTCTGTATATTATTACTTGAATCTATTCTTCCATGCCCAGAAATCTGCTCATTTTACTCTTTGTTACGAACGCAGTAGACGACCAGTTCTTATAGCCTTTAGCCGTACCCTTATCCTAAACCTCCTCTGTTCCTCTGGTGACGTAGAGGTTAACCCAGGCCCTGCAGCCCCCAGCACCACCCCCATTCCCCAGGCGCTCTCATTTGTTGACTTCTGTAACTGTAAAAGCCTTGGTTTCATGCATGTTAACATCAGAAGCCTCCTCTCTAAGTTTATTTTATTCACTGCTTTAGCACACTCCACCAACCCTGATGTCCTAGCCGTGTCTGAATCCTGGCTTAGGAAGGCCACCAAAAATCCAGAAATGTCCATCCCCAACTACAACATTTTCCGACAAGATAGAACTGCCAATGGGGGTGGAGTTGCAATCTACTGCAGAGATACCCTGCAGAGGTCTGTCATACTATCCAGGTCTGTGCCCAAACAATTCGAGCTTCTACTTTTAAAAATCCACCGTTCCAGAAACAAGTCTCTCACCGTTGCCGCTTGTTATAGACCCCCCTCAGTCCCCAGCTGTGCCCTGGACACCAAATGTGAATTGATTGCCCCCCATCTATCTTCAGAGTCCATACTGTTAGGTGACCTAAACTGGGATATGCTTAACACCCCGGCCATCCTACAATCTAAGCTAGATGCCCTCAATCTCACACAAATTATCAAGGAACCTACCAGGTACAACCCTAATTCCGTAACCATGGGCACCCTCTTAGATAAACTCAGTCAGATAGGAAAGCTAAGGCTAGCTTTTTCAAAAGGAAATTTGCATCCTGTAGCACTAATTCAAAAAGGTTTTGGGACACTGTAAAGTCCATGGAGAATAAGAACACCTCCTCCCAGCTGCCCACTGTACTGAGGCTAGGAAACACTGTTTAAAGTCCTGTTTGCAGCCGAACATGCAGCATAGAGAAGACCAGCAAGGGGGCCCTCATCAGCACCATGCAGACATGCCCTCACTGTGAGGATTCCTATGAATGGAATAGTTAGCCAGTTGTTAGCAAGTA
Organism: Oncorhynchus clarkii lewisi; assembly: GCF_045791955.1. Lineage (NCBI taxonomy): Eukaryota > Metazoa > Chordata > Actinopteri > Salmoniformes > Salmonidae > Oncorhynchus > Oncorhynchus clarkii. The sequence goes on from NC_092152.1 coordinate 56,819,851, forward strand.
TCCGGTCAGCAACCTTCACCTATCAGTGGCAGCAGCTTTCACAAACTCATCATTTGTACAAATACAGAAGTTAACCCATTTTATTACTTTGATACATTTGATAACCCAATTGTTAAACATAATTTATGTAAACTGACATTACTTGTTGCTTATTTTCTACTTCTTAGATGCGTACAATGTCCAGAGTATATCTTAGCCTGGTGGAACCAGTCTGATCGCTGTGTTCTCCATTCTATTTCACTTCACATTTTATGATATCTGAAGTGAAATAGAAAGGTGAACGCAGAGATCAGATTGGTTCCACCAGGCTAATCATAACCAACATTGTTAATGTAATCTGTGTGTGTGTGTGTTTGTGTGTGACCGACCAGTATCTTTGATGAGGGGCTGATCTACGCTGCTATGTCAATCAATGGGGCTCTGTCAAAGATCTCACCTCCAACCTCTTGCCTGCTCACCAACGGCCTAGTACATGTTTGTGTGTCAGATATCACCTATCCCTAACTGCCATTTGTAATAGAACAGGGAATGTGTGTATGTGTTCGCAGATGCATGAGATGAGGAGAGAACTGACATCCACTCAACACATCCAGAGTGATTACTAATAATACAGCAGAGCACAAATGTCTGGTATTAGCCACACCCTTTTATTTCCATGTGTCACTGATGAGCTCTGCATCAACTCTGCCTATTTCTACAGATGGATTGGAGATGCTTTTGCCAGATGGCAGCCTCAGTCGTTTGATGGGGAGACCATAATTGGGTATGTTTATCTGACCTGTTAAAACGTCAACATAATACCTGTTTGTGTGTCAGATATTACCTATCCTGACTGCCATTAGTAATAGAAAAGTGACTATGTGTGAGATCTTACTTTCTATTTTTCTGTATTTATTTGTCTATATATGTATGTATGTATGTATGTATGTATGTATGTGTATATACAGTTGAAGTCGGAAGTTTACATACACCTTAGCCAAATACATTTAAACTATGTTTTTTCTTTTACAATTCCTGACATTTAATCCTAGTAAGAATTCCCTGTTTAAGGTCAGTTAGGATCACCAATTTATTTTAAGAATGTGAAATGTCAGAATAATAGTAGAGAGAATGATTTATTTCAGCTTTTATTTCTTTAATCACAGTCCCAGTGGGTCAGAAGATCAATTAGTATTTGGTCATTTGCCTTTAAATTGTTTAACTTGGGACAAATGTTTCGGGTAGCCTTCCACAAGCTTCCCACAATAAGTTGGGTGAATTTTGGCCCATTTCTCCCAACAGAGCTGGTGTAACTGAGTCAGGTTTGTAGAACTCCTTGCTCGCACACGCTTTTTCAGTTCTGTCCACACATTTTCTATAGGATTGATGTCAGGGCTTAGTGATGGCCACTCCAATACCTTGACTTTGTTGTTCTTAAGCCATTTTTCCACAACTTTGGAAGTATGCTTAGGGTCATTGTCCATATATCAATATATCCATATAATTTCCCTTTCTCATGATGCCATCTATTTTGTGAATTGCACCAGTCCCTGCTGCAGCAAAGCACCCCCACAACATGATACTGCCACCCCCGTGCTTCATGGTTGGGATGCTGCTCTTCGGCTTGCAAGCCTCCCCCATTGTCCTCCAAACATAACGATGGTCATTATTGCCAAACAGTTCTATTTTTGCTTCATCAGACCAGAGGACATTTCTCCAAAAAGTACGATCTTTGTCCCCATGTGCAGTTGCAAACCGTAGTCTGTCTTTTTTATGGCGGTTTTGGAGCAGTGGCTTCTTCCTTGCTGAGCAAACTTTCAGGTTATGTTGATATAGGACTCATTTTACTGTGGATATAGATACTGTTGTACCTGTGTCCTCCAGCATCTTCACAAGGTCCTTTGCTGTTGTTCTGGGATTGATTTACACTTTTCGCAAGAAAGTACATTCATCTCTAGGAGACAGAACACGTCTCCTTCCTGAGCAATATTGTCACACCCTGACCATAGAGAGCCTTTTTATTCTCTATTTTGGGTTAGGTCGGGGTGTGACTATGGGGGGTGTTCCTATCTAGGTTGTTGATTTCTATGTTGGCCTGGTATGGTTCCCAATCAGAGACAGCTGTTTATCGTTGTCTCTGATTGGGGATCATATTTAGGCAGCCATTTCCCCACTGTGTTTTGTGGGATCTTGTTTCTGTGTAGTTGCCTGTGAGCACTGCATGAGCTTCACGTGTCATGTATTCTTTATTGTTTTTTGTGTGTGTGTGTGTGTGTGTGTGTGTGTTTCACTCCAATAAATATGTGGAACCCAGATCACGCTGCAATTTGGTCCGAGTATGCTTCCAACGACGATTGTGACAGATGTGATGGCTGCGTGGTCCCATGGTGTTTATACTTGCATTCTATTGTTCGAACAGATGAACGTAATACCTTCAGGGGTTTGGAAATTGCTCCCATGGATGAACCAGACTTGTGGAGGTCTACAATTTTTTTTCTGAGGTCTTGGCTGATGTCTTTTGATTTTCCCATGATGTCAAGCAAAGAGGCACTGAGTTTGAAGGTAGGACTTGAAATACATCCACAGGTACACCTCCAATTGACTCAAATTATATCAATTAGCCTATCAGCAGCTTCAAAAGCCATGACACCATTTTCTGGAATTTTTCAAGCTGTTTAAAGGCACAGTCAACTTGGAGTATGTAAACTTCTGACCCACTGGAATTGTGATACTGTGAAATAATATGTCTGTAAACAATTGTTGGAAGAATTACTTGTGTCATGCACAAAATATATGTTATAGCCAACTTGCCAAAACTGGGGTTGAAAAACAAGTTTTAATGACTCCAACCTAAGTGTATGTAAACTTCCGACTTCAACTGTATGTGAGAGTGGATTCTCAGCCCTCACTAGCATGAAAACGAAATACAGGCACAGACAGTGTGTGGAAAATGATTTAAGACTGAGACTCTCCAATACAACCCAACATTGCAGAGTTATGTACATCCTTTCAAGCACACCCTTCTCATTAACCTGTGGTGAGTTATTCACAACTTTCGATGAACAAATAAGGTTTTATATGTAAGATGGTTAAATAAAGAGCAAAATTATTGATTATTATTTGTGCCCGGGTCCTATAAGAGCTCTTTGTCACTTCCCACGAGCAGGGTTGTGACAAACTCACACTCACTCTTATGTTTAATAAATGTATCGTATAGTGTGTGTGTGGCAGGCTTACAATGATGTCAAAAAACAACATTTGAGAGTGTGCTGACCCTGGTGCTAGAGGGGGTACGCAGCTGGAGGTTAAATGTTTGAAGGGGTACGGGACTATAAAAAGTTTGGGAACCACTGCTGTACACCAATGACAGATGGAGTTGGTTTAGGGAGTGTACATGTTTTTCTTCATCTCTTTTTTAACAGATGGGTAGCCTACACAGAGAGACTCATCTGAGTGGGTGTAGCCCTCAGAATGCATGCATTCAGTGATGCAAATGGGGGCCACAAACAGATGTGGCTCTAAATAGCATCACACAGAGAACCCTGCGGCTCGGGCCCACTATGGCCCCTTGCTGCACTGGGTGGGGGAACCACAGAGATGAAAATAAATAAATGTCTCTGGGTTAAGCACCGGAGGATGAGAGGGGGAAATCCGCACTTTGCACTGATGTGTGAAGATGTCCGGGGGCGGCACGGGTGAGAGGGATTGAAAAAGGGGTGAAGGGGTTGGAGAAGGTGTGAGAGGATTGGAGAAGGGTTGAGGGTTATGGAGATGGGGTGAGTGGAGGAAGCCTATTCTATGGAGAGGATTTATACAGAGAGAAGTTGATATTTTTGGGTGAAGGAGAGCCATGGTTAGTACAGGTCACGAATATCTGGGTACTGAAAGGATCTGTGGTTTTAATGGATCAGTGGGTTAGGGTATGGTGCTGGAAACATCTGGGTTGTGGGTTCTATTGCCACATACCGAATATGCTGTTTGTATCAGTCCAATATATCAGAAGTCTGATCCACTTCAGTCATTCAAAATATAATGGCAAAGAGGAGGTTGAGGTGAGAGAATTGCTGTTTATCCTGTTACTGAATCAATGCTACACCTTCCCACTGTTTCAGGTCACTAAGAATCTCAATAACATCTCCAGCCAGGTGATGAGCTGACACTTCCAGTGTCAGCTGACAGCGAGTAACAACAGCTATTTTAGTAGGAGTGGATTGTGGACGGATAACACTCTCTTCACAGTGACTTGCTCCTAGCCGCTCCACAATCTGTTTGAAGTCATGATAGGCCCAGCTAGGTGGCCACTGGGTGACGGGTGCCGTCTGAGCTGAAGGAACCCTGGTGTCAGACAGACAGATGAGAGAAGAGACTGGTTTTTGTCCTCATGGAGGATTTAGTGCATATGGCCATCTCTCCTAGATCCTTGAAGTGTCCTTTCCACAAAAGAAATGTGCAACTGCCTCCATGTAAACGAGTTAAAGTCCAAATAATACAAACTTCAAAACATTCCAACAAGAAGAGCAATGCTTAATACCATGTATGCAGTTGCATGCCAATTCTGAGAACTGACAAGTAAACAGAAGAAGCAGAAGAATGTGAGTGGCAGAGTAACAATTAGGACGTTCCTAGAGACATCTGGCTACATGATCTTATTCCCCAATAAAAGAGGTCCCTATACCTTTGAGACATTTGTCTTGTAAAGCTATGAGCATTTTAAAGCATTTCACAGCCTTCCCTTACTGTGAGTGGAGGGGAAGTAAAGGCAGCATTTATGGGCCTGCTATGCTACAGGGATCCTGCCATCACTGGTGGGCCGATTAGGGGCCATTCGTTTTATTGACATTTTTTAAGGCCTTGGCATCCCAGCTGACCCACAGCTTAACCCTCCACTGGAGAGCACCATTCCAAGTCAGGGGCTGGAGATACGGCTCGTCGGGAAGGAAGTAGTTTGAAATGCATCACAACGTAGCACCATTATCACCAGCACGGTGCTGGGGAAAGTTCATCCTGACATGCCCCCCCGCCCCTGGCATCTCAGGAATCCTAATGGTGTCTTTACGATCCGGTCGGTGACATGACAAAGACATCAAGGAGACATTCGGAGAACACTAGAGGTAGAGAGGCTAGTCTGCGTCTCACCACTGCTGATGGTCAAATCGATTGACCACTCAAGTGTCAGAGGGGGGTCAATTAAAACGCTTCCCAACTAAGATACAGTATTTTCTTAGAGGTTAGGTGCCAGGATAATGCCTACAACACATTTCCAATGAACTGATGAACACAGTATGAGCACACCAGCCCATTCTACTATTGCAGGCTTTCGCATCTTTTCCAGCCGTTTCATGTTTTAATTGTTATTTCTACTTTCATTATATTCACAGAGAATAACAACAGGCATATAGTATCGAAAATGTTCATCCTCATTTGAAAATGTTTTTGTTGTTGTTGTTGTTGTCTATACATAAAGAAAATGTTCCATAAAGCAAAACAAGCAAACAAAAACAGCACGTGGCTCTTGAAACTGAGTGTTGTATCTCTCCTGGTTCCTTTAACCATATCTCCTTTAACCATATCTCCTGTGTGGGTTGTGTTGAACCTTGATTTGTTATCCAACACCCCAGAGTTCCAGGCAACACCCGCATTCCTCTACACACCCACCCATCTGCTACGCGAAAGGCCTTTTTTGTTCATTTTGGACTTCGGTAAAGTTTTTTGGGGTTGTTCGGGCACACATTTCTTTTCTTGAGGCAAGCCGAAAGTCCGTAGCTGAATTCTACGCCACTTCATCGGTGATTGGTCAATGGTAGGGATTCTTCAGTAAAGTCCTTGTTGTCTTTCAACGAGAGACGACTCGTTTTCATGCACATTTTTTCATTTAGAAATGCTGCACCAAAACATCTCAGTTAGATGTAAAATCTCGGCAAAAACGTCAAAATTCAATGACAGATTAATTCAATTATCTTACAATAAATCGGACTATTTTGAAGAAGTGTATACTAGCTATGGCGTCTCAAAATGGACAAACAGTATTATTGCTGCTTTTCCCCCTCATTTTTCAAGCTAATGTCAAGGGAGTATGCGAGCACACTCGTTTGTTTCGCCTAGCCGACTTCGGCCGAACTGAAGCAGACTGGCGCCTTAACCCTTTCCAACCTCCCCTCTCCTCCCCCCTCTCCCTCCACCATCCCTACCCAGATCCATATCCAGGCTGATCCCATCTGCACAACTCAATCCTCCAAACCCAGACAAAATGGAGTGGCTTCAGTCAGTCAGTCAGTCTCACAACCCCCTCTCTTTCCTGGGGCTACGGGCTACCCAGCCATATCTACAACCATTTGTAGCAGCCTTTAACATTGAAGGGCCTCGCAGTGTTTTGCCTGCAGGGGAGGAAACGCTCTTTCAAAGAGCTCAGACCATTCTCAACATCTCCTTTAGGGCTGTCATAGTTAATCAGTTAACTCAAGATGACTTTTTGTAATTTTGTGCTCAAATTATTACATTTTTTTGTAATGAATCGTATTGTCTGAAATCGTTGAAAATACACTGAAAACATCCAAAATACATAATCTACACCGCTAAAAACAACAATGAGATTGACATTGAGGTTAAAGAAAGTGTGCTTTATCAATATACCTGACTTTTCTAGACGTTACTTTGAACAAAATTAAAACGGCAATATTGTTGTATAAAACAATCTGAAATTACAGCTTCATTTGGGAAAATTCAGAAATTGTGGTTAATCGTGATTAATTACAGCAATTCCTGCGATTTAACTAGATAAAAAAAGATATATAATTTGACAGCCCTAGTTAACTTTATTTGCTTAAATATAGCATCAAATTGTATTTGTCACATGCGCCGAATACAACCTTACCGTGAAATGCTTACTTTACAAGCCCTTAACCAACAATGCAGTTTTAACAAAAATAAAAGTTAAGAAAAAATATTTACTAAATAAACTAAAGTAAAAAAAATAAAAGAACAACAATAAAATAACAATAACAAGGCAATATACAGCAGGGCATACTGGTACTGAGTCAATGTGCGGGGATACAGGTTAGTCGAGGTAATTGAGGTAATATGTACATGTACTGTAGGTAGAGGTAAAGTGACTATGCATAGGTAAAAGATAATAAACAGCAAGTAGCAGCAGTGTAAAAAAAACTGTCACCTTGTAAGACGTTTTGATACAATTCATGTATTAATCGTGAATATGTTCAACGTGGGAATGAAGACGAGAAGACAGTTGACACTGTCTTTTAGCTGGTATATGGCTGGGGTGGTCAACGGACATGCCTTTGGTATTCCAATGGGAAGGCCTTACGCCCCTGCAGACTGGTAAATCCATCCCCTCTCCCTCCCCTACCTGCTTTCATCCTGGGTTGGAGCAGAAGAGAAACTCTGTAAACATGGTGTGTGACTTTGTGCAGATAGCCGCCATCCCTGTGTCCACGCCCCTTTGGCAAGACAAACACTGGCAGGAATTCATAGGGGTCACACAGGTTGATCATGGGGCCCAGATGCATTCACACTGTGTGTGTGTGTGTGTGTGTGTGCGTGCATGCGTGTCGCAGCCTTTCCGTATACCTAACACACTACCAGCCAGTGGAGGAAGTGCCCCCTCCGCTTCTACAACTGAACAGTGGGAACATTACTTACCAAGCTGAGAGACAGAACGGCAGGCACAATGAGCGCAAGTGTACTGATGGACCACCCCATATTGCAGAGATATAATCTCCCTGCCCTTGACTTTGAGGGCTAATAAACGTGCCATTAAACCTCTATCAACAACAAAGATCTGCTGAGGGAGAGGTTGTATGTAGTCACACCCTCCACATCACAATCCCCAACCCCACTGTGTTGTTCGTTCGGGGCAGAGCTATCACACAAAGAGGGGCTGTGCCCTCATTTCCAAGTAACAAAACAACAGTCACAAAAAAAAGTCATAAACAAGGGAACTAACACAGTGGTGCCATTTCAGCACAAATGAGAAAGAAATGTGGGCCAAGAGCCGATTTAAGGCAGAGGACCCTTCTAGTAGAAAAGGGTCATTCTTTCCCAGTCACCTCCTCATAAATGTGTCACTTCTCTTTGTGTCACGTATAACATTCCGCTCATGCGTTTGATTCACCTCTTTTTCCAGCTCTTGCTTCACAGGGCCCGAACAATCAAACATCCATTTTCCTCATCATAAACCAGCCTTACAAAACATCCCAGCTCCACTGTGTGAGTGTTCAGAGATTGAACAGAATGTCAGGGTTCGTATATATGACTCCAGTTGACGAAGCTTGTGCTGGTAATTGGGCTCAGGAGTGGCCACACACCCAGAACCACAGGCCCACTGGATGCTTAACGGGATGCCAATGTATTACAGCACCATTTTATTTCTCAGACGCACCAGGGAAGTCAATTAAATCATCTTTATTTTGGCTAGGTGTCAGACCGCCATTCTTTTGCACCATTGTTATTTGACTATTTCTAGGTTGTCTGAAACTGCACTGCATTGTTAGCTGGTTCCTGCTCGACTACAACAAACCAGAGACCTTACGACCAGTTGACCTTCTAAAAATATCCCCAAATAAAGTAACAATAAAGTAAATGACTCCACAGTGATGCAATGGTCTGGTTTTCAGCAAACAAAGCCCAGAATACATTACTGGTGCTTTTCAGCAATATAAATAGTCTTCAATGACACATAGCTCTGCGATCACAGCAAACCTTCCCTTGAGATGGCCATTAAGTGAGAGCATGGGGAAAAAAAGACCAACGTGTGTAATTCAACTCTCCGTTATTGTACTATACTGCACATAAGCTAATGTTCTGTTTCAGGGAGCATTTTCATCTGCTAGGAAGAACACCACCACACATTTTATTTCCTCTGATTTTGTATTTTTTTTACTCAATAAATAGTTTTCGGGCTGCAATTAAATAGTCCACACGTTGACGAAACAAAGAGTGAGTCGCCCAAGTCGCTCTCACACACACACACAGTCAGTCACACCAATGAGAGAGAGAAAAAAACACGCCATTCAACAATTAAGACATGTTTATTACCTCACTGTGAGAATACATAGGCTAATGCACACAGAATATCCACATATGTCAGTGAGTGAAATTGAAAGGCTTCCAGCAAAGCCATAGTAGTTATGAGAACACATCATCCTCCTCCTCCTCATCTTCATCATTTCTCCACTGCCTATTATTATTATTAATACGATGAAGAGCCGGTGTGGCTGCTCTGGTCTTAACGGGCCTGTTAAGCATCTTGTCCCCGATAACAAGGCAGACAGTATGCCATATGATCCTCCTAAAGAGAATCAGGGCCACCAGCACTACCATGAGAGCACCGGAGAACATGGTAGAAATAACAGCAATGGAACCACTAAACTCAGATATCTCTGTCTGTCACCAAGATATTATGTAATCACTACTAGTCTAAGATACGGATGAATTCCTATCAACTACTACAATATTTAACTTTATTGACATTTCTCTCCCTCTCCCTCAAACACGTGAATTTATAAATACAGCCAGTCCTGCTAAGGAATGTGATTGTATGCTGCTCACAAACCCAGCCTATAGAAACTACTCAGAGGCAGTGGAATGGGGTGCAGTGGTGGTGTTGGGGGTGGGGGGGGCACAGTCCACAGCACTATTCATCGCTGCCACTTCAGCCTGCTAACAATGATAGCTCTGTCAAGAGGAACTCCGGAGCAATCTCCTGCTCCCTTCAGAAAGGAGCCCTGATTTGTGGAGTGTGCCACACACCCTTCTCCCTGTGCCCCCTTTTCGATCCCTCCTTCTCTCCTTTCTTCTCGGCTGCTGATGTAATCCAAAATCATCCAGAGGAGCAGCTGCACAGCGAAACTGCGCTCTCTCTCTCACTCGCTCGCACTCTCTCTCTCTATATCTCTTTCCTTTCTCTTTCCAGAGGCGCGCAGGGCTGTCACAGGGAAGGAGAAGAGGGCTGCAGAGACAATTGGGTCCTTTCTCTCCTCTATCACTTCAAATCCCCTTTTCTGTCCACCACTGTATCTTGCTTGAAGAGGTGTCCGGGTTCGGAACAGCCTGAGGGACAGACTGTTGTGTGTTTGTTTTACAAACACACAACTGGAAAATCAACTGTAGCTATCTCCCTGTTGGGCCACCAAAGCCTTTCTCCAACAGATGTTGTAGTCTAAGTATACCTTCTAAGTATACTGTGTAAATATCACAAAAGAATCCCACCTTGCATGACTGGCTTTTCCGTCTGAGGGGAGACGAGTCATAACCGTCTGCTGTGAAAGGTGTTGAGTGCACTAATCTGCCAGTAGTGTGAAGAACAGCCTTATCTTGAATAAAGTATAGCACTAGTACATAGAGTTTACCCATGGGGGTGTGATTTAAAGTCCTTGTTTTTGACTTTCCTGATAACGTTAAGGGAAAACAGCCTGTCGACATTGAGATTCTTTTCTCAGATCAGTTCATGGTATACGTATTCAGATGTTTTTTCAGTTTCAGAGGTGTCATGTGAAGCCCATACACAAAGATGCTTCCAAAAATGACATTGTCTGTCAAATCACCAGCTAGCCCCTATCTCAGTTCCAGGCCTGGAGGTCATGCTAGCCGCTTTCTCAGTTCCAGACCTAGAGGTCATGCTAGCCCCTTTCTCAGTTCCAGGCCTGGAGGTCATGCTAGCCCCTTTCTCAGTTCAAGGACTGGAGGTCATGCTAGCCCCTTTCTCAGTTCCAGGCCTGGAGGTCATGCTAGCCCCTTTCTCAGTTCAAGGACTGGAGGTCATGCTAGCCCCTTTCTCAGTTCAAGGACTGGAGGTCATGCTAGCCCCTTTCTCAGTTCCAGGCCTGGAGGTCATGCAACTCCTCTCTCAGTTCCAGGCCTGGAGGTCATGCTAGCCCCTTTCTCAGTTCCAGGCCTGGAGGCCATGCAACTCCTCTCTCAGTTCCAGGCCTGGAGGTCTGACTCATGCTGGTTTCCATTCTTTCATCCTAATCAGGAATTGATCCAACCCTGGGGCTTCAGGTGAAGGAACTGTCTGGCCAATCGGTGACATGGATCAATAAATTAACTCCCAGGGTGGAAAGACAACCATCAATACTCCAGACCTTCACGCTTAAATGTGACTACCTCTGCTCTACCACATAGCAACAGAAGGGAGAGCTAAGCGGAGTATATACTTAGTCATGAGGGATCCATCCAGAATGGCTTCCAGAACATAGTTACCGTTACATAAATTGTAAGCTTAACACTGTCTTGTCAATGTGACCGCATGCAGGGCGCAAAGCTCCAGGAAAACAAACATATAGACTGGGACTTATTTTTTTTAAAGTTTCTCTGCTATCTCTATGACGATCTGAGAAAAAAAACACCTATCCCAGCATTCCACTGACCCATTTGACCCATGAGAAGTGTGAGGTAAACCACAAGCCGGGGGACGGCTAACCATTATTTTCTCAAACCCCCCCCACCTCATTTCACTCAGTCATGGAGAGCAAAGCGGAGTTGCCTGGGGGCTGAGTACCTGACACAGGGCTGGGATAGTGTAGGGGTTTAGGGTGAGAACCAGGGGCCTCTGCTCTCTCTGCCCGGCGGGCAGTAAATAAACGGAGTCAACAGTAAATAAACACCAGCAACCGCCCACTCACCAAACACACAAAACAGATAACCCATGACCGGCAGTCCTTACTGCTCAGGACTGGTGTAGACCTGGCCAGGGGCTCTGGAGCTCTGGGAGAGATTGGAATGTCATTGTAAAAGGTCACCGGTCAAAAGGTTCTTCATGTGCGACTGATTCAGAGGTGAAACAGACAAAGTGCAGCGTAACAGGGCATCCGGGAAGCAGGACAGCCAGCCTCGTTATGATGTGGAGGTCAACTAGCTGTGTTTGTTTAGTTCCAGAGAGATGCACAGGGGATACTAAGTACGTATCAACAAGTAGTAACAATAAGAATTTCAGAAAGAAAATCCTGTCTGGGAGTTGAGTCTACTGAAGAACTTCCAGAACAAAATATGACTTGTGTGGCTCACTGGTCCATCCACTTCTCTCTCGAAGCTCCAGGGCGAGTTCTCTTGCCTGCAGAGACATGTTCTCTATCACTGGCCGATCTTTCCTACCAACACAGATGTCCACTGACCTTTAGGGAATCCTTCTTTCACCTCAGACTTTATCAACATGATCAACGACCACACATACTGCATAGAATAAATGCAACACTATGAAATGTCACAGTCTCACGGTGATCACTGCATTAAATGCAAAGGCTTTCCTTGAAGGCACGCGTTGAACCATGCGAGTGGAGAAGCAGCACAGGTGGTGTGTGTGTGTGTGTAGTCACTAAACACACAGTGGTGTCTCCGGGACAGGAGAAGCGAGAGAAAAGAGGAAGTGGAAGTGGCAGACAATAACCCCAAGTGCAGAGGGCAGACTTCTGCTCTGGCACGACTTGAAAGGATGAAGGGGGTTGGATGGGGGGGAGAAGAGGAGAGGAGGGGGGGGAGCTGGGGAGGGAGGGGGCGTCCTCCATTGCTATGGCAGGAGCAGCCGTCTGGGTTCCCATCCAAGATCCAACCTCCAACTTAGAGCCAAGAAGCCAGGTCACAGGGCACAGGACTCATCCGTGAACCATTCTGCAGCCTGGGTGGGCTAGCCTCCCTCTCTTCCATTCAGACCTGAGTCTGATTGGTGCCTTCCAGATACACAGGCCAGCGCAGATCACAACATTGTTAAGCTACATCATATTGATGGAATCCTGAGATGTCACACCCACCTACTATTCACCAGGTCCTGTTTGGAGTGTCACGACTTCTGCTTGCTGTGGGTACGGAGAGTCTAGCAATTTGAAAGAAAAAGGGTTATGGTTCCTAAGGATAATTCATACCTATGCCAATGGCAACACATTACATCATTCACAAGCGTTGCACAGTCATAATCATCATTATCCTCAACGGAATAAATGAACAAACATAAATGAATAATTGATCAACAATTACAAAGGCTGTTGCGTGACTGTCGTGCAACCATAATGAAAGTGGTACAAACATACATGTATTTGCTTCTATTCAGACATCCAATTCTTTCCATACCTTTAGGGATCCCCCCCCCCCCCAATCACCATCCGACACCCATTATGCAAATCCAACATTTGCCTGCTGAGGTCACAGTAAATTTCCACTACCAGACTTCCCAGCATACCGTGCAACAGTTGGGCCATTGATGATCAGTCTGGTGATAGTAGGGTGAGAGAGGGAATAATCCTTATCTTAACTATGATCCGATCTCTCTGTAAAGAGAAACGTGATATCTAGCACAAGTTATGAAATGCACTGCACAGACCAGTTTCATCCTTTTTAAACTTTTAAAAAGTGTGTCTGAACAAGTCATTCCCTCAGTGAGAAGTGAAGTTACATTCCTTTAACTTGTTACTAGTGTATTTAGCTGCCTGTTTTGGCCAAATTAAAGAGAATCAAGAATAGGAAGGGGGGTAGGTTTATTGACAGAAAAGGGGCAACTGATAGACGGCGCCATTCGAGCCCCACTAGTAAAGGGAAGGTTTAGTCAAAGAGAGGGTGTGTGTGTGTGTATGTGTGTGTGTGTGTGTGTTTGTGTGTGGTTGGGTCAGGGTCTGCCTGTGCCCTGAATGCAGAGCTGTTCAGGGCAGATTTCACGGCTGGCTGATCACAGGCGTCCATGGGCCGACCCTCGCGACAGCTGCAAGGCCCCGCCGGCTGGCCCTGCTTCCCCCTTCCATCCCTCCCTCCAGCACCCTCCCCACCTTGGCACAAAGGAGGCCCTGCACTGAACACCAGAGCGCCTGACAGGCTACTGCCGCCGCTAACGATGGCAACTGTGTGAGGCATGCGCAAGGAGGGGGTGGGGCGCTAAAATACTGCACACCGCACTAATCGAGCAGACGAGCGAAGTGAGGAGCCCCCTTCTCTTCAGCACCCTGTCTCTCTGCCCTCCTCTCCCCCTCCCGCCTCCCTCGCTCATCCATCCAGACTACGAGGAGCTTTCTTTTCCATGAGATTATTCCTCTTCATTATTCTCATTTGTTTCACTGACATCATTTTCACCCTCTTTTATTTCCAGCTCTCCCTTCATCCGACGAGTCCGCATCCATCCGAAATCCACACCTGAACATCTCGCACCGAGACGTCCAAGTTCATTGCTTTCTCCACTTCACTTCTCACATCCCTGGCGTGGTGGTGGTCTGCCCTGCCTGGGAGAGCCATGAAGACTACCGTTCACAAGGGTTAAGGTTGGAGGCCAGGACAATGTTTGGACTTTGCAGACAAGTCATATCAGAGGGCTGTAAGCAGAGCACAGAGCTCAGCTTGGACATTCCAGCGAGGGTGTCTGTTCCTTAGCTTCCCATCTCCACACCAACCATTCACCCGACTTCACCCCTGATTCCCATAGACTCCCTCCTTCTCAGGGTCAGCAATGAAATCAAGTTGGATGGGATGCGTTCAATTTATAGCACATGGGTATAGACCCAGAATAGAGAACTGTTTGCATTGTCCCTTGGGAGCTCATGTTTATCAGGTCAGCCTCATTGTATGGCACCCCCTCCGTTGACCCCAAGACCATCAGGGGTCAACAGGGTCGACCACTAGACACCACACTGCTGCCCACAGGACTGTAATGAGCTTAGGTGGATCCGTCAGCCTCTGAGAAAACGTATCGGAGCGCATCTAAACCACTAACAGCCATTAATAGTGGTGACATGGGCCTAAAGCAGAGAATAATCCTTGGCTTTAACAGGATGGGTCCTCTAAAAGACACACAGGGCCAATCCCGCCACATTTCCTCAAGGCACTTGGGTAGGCTACAGTCATGCCAAAACGACACCGCACTCCGAACAAAAAAAAAAGTGGTTCATTAAGGACTACGACGCCACGTTTTGAAACACACCTGAATTCACTACCTGGAACTCTCCCCACCTACCGTATAACCAGTGCAAAAACGTTGCATTCCCTAAGAAAACACTGAAACTGCTTCGGACATTTCCAATGTAAGGTTGTAGATCTATTAAAGCCAATATAAACAGCTACATTCTAGCGGTATCCATTACATTCCGTCTGCGAAGAGACTTGATCTTTGATCATATGTAGGCTTCCTTTCAATGGAGAATGATTTGAGAGATTGGGAGGGAGAGGGGTGGCAGGTAGCTGCGTTCCACTAAGCAAGACTAGACTCATTGTCCTGTCTCTGTGGGAAACTCTGAACACTTCCTTCAAGAGCGATTACCAGGAAACTTAAGATGCCACATCAGTGACCCTTCTCACGTTCACCGCAACTAAGTACAACTCTGCCCACAGGAGATGGCTCCCCCTCATCTCTACAGACACACGCACACGCACACACGCACACGCACACACACACACACAAACACAAGAATGTGGACGATGAACAATAGGCCCTTATATGGAGAGTAGGTAGATAGGTATTATATCCAAATAGGGGTCAATCAGCATTAATAAAAGTATGAGACATTTTGACATGGTGGATCACTGAGAAATTAGAACAACATTGGGATGGGAGTGGGGCCGCTGATGTAGGGGTGATAACCTCATCATTATCATAGCAATGCAGAGCAGTCCTTCTATTTAACCAGGGTCCACCAAACAGCATGACTAAACAGCCAGCTACGTCCAACAACAGGGAACTGGATTTTTTTCATGTTCATGTTTGCACACCATGCCTGATAAAACTGGTAAAACCATAGGCCTAGGTCTTAAAAAACTTCCATCAACTACAAGCCCTTTGTTTTCTCTTCGTAGAAAAAGCGGGGTAAGATAGTCTCATAGAATTCACCACCTGTTGCTTCTAGGACTTGTCGCATCTAGGAAGCAACTACTGCCATCTAGCGGTGAGATCCCTCTCATTAAGTATGGAAGTTCCCCAGAGCAGCTCTGCTCTGACAGAGACTAATGGCTGCCTTGCCTCCTACAGACAGAGAGAGCCCAGAGGACAGCTGCTGGCTTCTGTCTACATGCCAATGTTGACCTAAACCTTTTTTTGAGTGAAAATCCCCCACATTCGGCCTCCAGAAAGAGAAAGAAAAAACACCTTTGCTTCTTACTCGACAATCGTCGCCCTGGTCGTTCCCTGTTCCCTCTCTAAAGACCTGCTTTCTTCTTCTCACCTGTATGCTAATGAGCCTGCTCTCTAAGTGTATTGAGCGGGAGAGAAAGGGCAGTACAGGCAGACTGATTGCTTCCGCTGCTGAAGAATGCATTCCGCACTTTGGCCACAAGTTAATTTATTACTGGAGAGTTACAGTGCCAGACACAGAGAGGAGTGTTTGCAGAAATCTCTCTTCATGTCATTAGGCTGGCAACCAAAAGTGCTTTGAGCATCATCTAGTTTTTTATCTGAAGTCTGCTCTGCCGTAAAGTGACGAAAGTAATCTTGTGAGTTTTTGGACTGAGTGTTCAATCACTGAAAAGGGCACCTCAATAAAATATCTGTAGCTAATGCTTAGTCATTTCAACTAAAATGCTCCTTATGGCATTACGCAACTTGGGAGTATTGATCAAAGCAACGCACCTCTCTCTCCCTCACACACCCAGAGTGGGAGAGAGAGAGAGAGAGAGAGGGAGAGGGAGAGAGGGACAGAGAGAGAAAGCGGGCGAGTGAGAACCAGCTGCTGCTTGCTAAAGATGGGCTGGGTCGTGAGACAGGCTGAAAGTGGAATGTCCTGAACTTTTCTCCCTTATTGTTTACAGCCCTCCTTATCCTGTATGGGGAGTGAAACCGGACAAACAGAGGCGAGAGGGAGGGGGCGGAGAGGCGATAAAGTGGCACCTGGCTGGCAGGTGTTGGAGGAGGCTGCCAGGGTGCACCATGCCCCAGATCAACGGCCCCTCTCACCTGAGTGGGCACCAGCCCCAGCTCCGCCTCTCCACCAGGCAGAGAAAGGAGCTGGGCAGTGCCTGACAGACAGACAGGTGCATCTGCTCCCACTCAGAGTAGGGCAGACAGGCAGCCATTGAAAAGAAGAAAGGAGCCAAGTCGGGCCAGGCTGGCCGGTCCGTTTGGTGGGCGGCTGAGTAATTACAGTCAGGGAGACCTCAGATAGGACCTGGAAGATGTGGTGACAGAGTTGTGAGGCAGTAGGTGGTGAAGGGGAGGTGATATGTGGTGTAGGTCATACCTCTCCCGTGTCCAGATATGGGTCTTCTGGTCTCAAAGTAAAGGGTAAAGGCTATATGGTGGCGAAGGGACATCTCCTTCTATTCTCTTCCTGTGGCTTCACAGAGGGTGAGAATGGCCCAATACCACACAATAAAGACCCGTGGAGTCGCAAGGCTCTTTTAATTCCAGCCCAATCCCTTTAATTATATAAATCAACGTTTTTCCCTGAGCGAAATATAAGATCGCAACCAGGTGCGGCAGCTTCAAAAGGTCCTGTAAAAGCAGGTCTCCCGCATTTGGTGAAAGGGGTGAGAGAACGGACCGGGGCCAACAGGTATCATTAGGGCTTATAGAGGCAGGTTAGCTAAAGCCTTCAGGTGAACAGGGGAAGGGTGGAGAAGTAGGTGGCGACTAAACCTGCCCCTCGACAGTTGCTCCTGGATCAGTTTCCTCGCTCCTGCTCTAGTAACTATGGTGTCCGAGACTTAAGACGTGAAAGATGATCCACAATCAGCAGCTGGATGGTGAACGGAATCTTTTTGTTCAATATTCTTCAACTTTCTAGACGCCACACTACTTATACGGGTGACAGCTTGAGATTCAATAGAGGGACAGAATCGTCTGTTCCAATTGGATTTTCAATAGCATATATGTTGGCATTAGACCTATTCACTCAAATAAAATAACACTTTTGAGATACAGTCAAACCATCTGACTGATCAGGTGAAGCATATTGCTCAGGAACTTCTCTTTTTACAGAACGAGAGAGAGAGAAGAAAAAAAACTCCCCTCAGTAACCAGTGAGAACATGGTGCAGCTGCACAGAACCCTTTCAGGGCAGTGAGAATGACAAAGATGTTATCAGGAAAATTCTGGAAGAACTGGCGACCGCCATTATGAGGTCACTAGCAGGGAAATACAGGTTCAGAAGCAGTTTGAATCATGATCTTTTCTGCTACAAAAAGGGTTACCACAGGTCAGTCCCACGTGCTGTAACTAGCGCTGGTAGTCCTGCCAACTGCTTCACACAGGGAATAACACAAACATAGGGAAAGATCAACCGAAACCCACAATGAGCAAACAACAACACCTTCTTCAAGCAGTAGGAGACAAGGCCAACTAGTCTCTGTTTGCAACTGCATGTGAATGCCTCACTTTGTTTCCAATATCCTCAGAGAGAGAGAGAGAGAGAGAGAGAGAGAGAGAGAGCCCTTGTTGGGTCACCTCCCCTGTCAGCAGCTGCATTCTTCACATGCTTGGAGAACTGACATCTCTCATCACTGGCATTTCAGCGCACAGAGCAAAAGGTCACCAGGCTATGACATAACTTAGTTTGGCAGGTAACACAGACTGCTAGCTTCCCATGAGCATCTTCTGCAGGGAATGTGTGTGGTGGGGATGGAGGAACTGACATCTGGAGATCAGACAGGCCCTGTGATCAGATAGAGAGACACTTGACTTATTCAACCAATTACTATAACCCTGATTCCTCATTAGTAGGCCTAGAGACCAGCGTTTCCCAAACTCGGTCCTGGGGACCTCAGATTTAGTTTTTTCCCCCCTAGCACTAAAGTGCTGATTACAATAATCAAGTCATCATCAAGCTTTAAATAACCAACTCATCATCAAGCTTTCAATTTGAATCAGCTCTTTGGCGCAGCTCTTTGGCGTATTTCCCCAACTGAGTTGATGTTGATGAAACTGAGTGTCTAGTGAGAAGTGAGGCTGACCAACAATGAGGTAGCGGAAACAAACCCAGTGTCACGCCCTGACCTTAGAGAGCCTTTTTATTTCTCTATTTGGTTAGGTCGGGGTGTGATTTGGGTGGGCATTCTAGTTTTCTATTTCTTTGTTGGCCGGGTAGGGTTCCCAATCAGAGGCAGCTGTCTATCGTTGTCTCTGATTGGGAATCATACTTAGGCAGCCTGTTTTCCACCCTAGTTTGTGGGATCTTGTCTTTGTATAGTTGCTGTTTAGCGCTACAGAGCTTTACGTTCGTTTATATATATACATATATATACACTGCTCAAAAAAATAAAGGGAACACTTAAACAACACAATGTAACTCAAAGTCAATCACACTTCTGTGAAATCAAACTGTCCACTTAGGAAGCAACACTGATTGACAATAAATTTCACATGCTGTTGTGCAAATGGAATAGACAGGCGAAAATAATAGGCAATTAGCAAGACACCCCCATTCTCAGTTCCTATGCTTCCTGGCTGATGTTTTGGTCACTTTTGAATGCTGGCGGTGCTTTCACTCTAGTGGTAGCATGAGACGGAGTCTACAACCCACACAAGTGGCTCAGGTAGTGCAGCTCATCCAGAATGGCACATCAATGCAAGCTGTGGCAAGAAGGTTTGCTGTGTCTGTCAGCGTAGTGTCCAGAGCATGGAGGCGCTACCAGGAGACAGGCCAGTACATCAGGAGACGTGGAGGAGGTCGTAGGAGGGCAACAACCCAGCAGCAGGACTGCTACCTCCGCCTTTGTGCAAGAAGGAGCAGGAGGAGCACTGCCAGAACCCTGCAAAATGACCTCCAGCAGGCCACAAATGTGCATGTGTCTGCTCAAACGGTCAGAAACAGACTCCATGAGGGTGGTATGAGGGCCCGACGTCCACAGGTGGGGGTTGTGCTTACAGCCCAACACCGTGCAGGACGTTTGGCATTTGCCAGAGAACACCAAGATTGGCAAATTCGCCACTGGCGCCCTGTGCTCTTCACAGATGAAAGCAGGTTCACACTGAGCACATGTGACAGACGTGACAGGGTCTGGAGACGCCGTGGAGAACGTTCTGCTGCCTGCAACATCCTCCAGCATGACCGGTTTGGCGGTGGGTCAGTCATGGTGTGGGGTGGCATTTCTTTGGGGGGCCGCACAGCCCTCCATGTGCTCGCCAGAGGTAGCCTGACTGTCATTAGGTACCGAGATGAGATCCTCAGACCCCTTGTGAGACAATATGCTGGTGCGGTTGGCCCTGGGTTCCTCCTAATGCAAGACAATGCTAGACCTCATGTGGCTGGAGTGTGTCAGCAGTTCCTGCAAGAGGAAGGCATTGATGCTATGGACTGGCCCGCCCGTTCCCCAGACCTGAATCCAATTGAGCATATCTGGGACATCATGTCTCGCTCCATCCACCAACAGACGTTGCACCACAGACTGCCCAGGCATTGGCGCATGCTTTAGTCCAGGTCTGGGAGGAGATCCCTCAAGAGACCATCCGCCACCTCATCAGGAGCATGCCCAGGCGTTGTAGGGAGGTCATACAGGCACGTGGAGGCCACACACACTACTGAGCCTCATTTCGACTTGTTTTAAGGACATTACATCAAAGTTGGATCCGCCTGTAGTGTGGTTTCCCACTTTAATTTTGAGTGTGACTCCAAATCCAGACCTCCATGGGTTGATAAATTTGATTTCCATTGATACTTTTTCTGTGATTTTGTTGTCAGCACATTCAACTATGTAAAGAAAAAAGTATTTAATAAGAATATTGAATTTCATTAATTCAGATCTAGGATGTGTTATTTTAGTGTTCCCTTTATTTTTTTGAGCAGTGTATATATGTATATATATATATATATATATATATATATATATATAATTTTTTTGGGGGGGGTGTTCATTTAATAAAGTATGATGAACACTTTCTACGCTGAGCTTTGGTCTTATTCAATTGACGACGGACGTAACACCCAGCCAACCTCAGTGACTGAACAAACAACCGGGTCAACAAACTATGGTCTGGTAAAGAAACACACTGCAGTGATATAGTAGGTTCCTAGGGGATGTAATGACTATTAATGCCTGCATACATCCATCTGCCCAGCCTGCATTCCTTTACCACAGTGGTCCCCAAACTGTGGCCCCAGAGCTAGCCTGTGAAGGGCTTGATTTTGTTGGATTTAAGGAACTCAATCCGGCTTTCAACTTACCCCTGAACGTTGCTGTAATAGTAGAATGCACAGGGTGCAATTTCGAAATTGGGTAGTGCATCATCAGTTCCTCTTGTCATGTTAGACATTGCAGACCCTAAAGATTTATTTATAGTCAGAAATGTACAGATCAATTAGCCTATGTCCGCTAACATTTTTTAGCTAGTTTTTTTTTAGCCCATTGATTTTGTTGTCAATGTTTGAGTCACTCAAATATCACAAACGCATAAGACATAGGGGAATATGGAGAATTCCAGGAAATGTACTTTAATGTTCTCTGCACAACACCATGACAAAATGTGGGAAATTGCTGGAAATTAGCATTAAACCTGCAACATTTTCTCTCCGCCAACAAGAGGAGTGTGAACAGTTTGTGTCATGAACAGTGCTTGTGCCAATATAAAGTGGGGAGGGGATGTTCTCCAATGCTGGAAAGGGGGCCTGAGTAAAAGAGTTTGGGAACCTCTGCTCTACCACACATCACCTAGGCCTATCCCTCCTGCTAGTGTTGGCATTCCAGGCAGCCAGGCTATGTTGACCTAATCTGTCCTCATCAAGCTGGGTAAACAGGAGTGTGTGGTGTTCATTAGTCTGCCGGACTCATTAACCACCTGCTTCTAATTATCGCTAATCATGCCTCGTCTTGGATGTCTCTGGCTCTGCCGTCACTGCAGTGGTGGGCTCTAGACAGAACATGGCTGACATGTTGGCAAAATTGATGGAAGCTTCAACCTTCTAGAACAGGGATGGGCAACTTTGATGGTGACAACTCGTGACAGCGAAGATAAACATTTGAAGTTTTAAAGTTAATTTCCTGCCATTCTGCACATCATGCTGTGGGGCGTAGAGAAAATGTTTTACTTTTAGAACTAATTTCATGCATTTCTACAAAATTTGCCATCGGGCAGAATTATTTTGATTACACATTTTGCCATCGGGTGGAGGAAAATGTTTGCCGTTTTTAATATGATCAACGGGCCCGTTTGGTAATTTGACCATGCTTACTACAAGTTTTAGATCGTCTTTCGGCCGGCTAACTTCCCAATAAGAAAAAACATGTAATGGGCTAATTGTGTGGCTTCTGATGCGCAACCAAATATCTAAATTGTGTATTGTATTACTCTAACTCTCAACAGTAAGTTGAGACCCTGAGTTTCCCCCGAAAATAATTCAAACTGGTCCGCGTGCCTTCAAAAATGGGGGGCCGCCAGTTACCCATCCCTGTTCTAGAATCTAGAAATCACTACTCTGAAAAAACTCAAAGAGAAGCGTCCAGATAGCCCATCACAGGCTAGCTAGCCGACATCATATCTCAATGGTCTGTCATGTTGTCATGAAATGGGCTTTTAACCAGACATGTCCCTACCTTCTTATGTGGTTGTGGACAGGGTTTGTGGTAAGGCCTTTGCACGAGCCCAAACTCACCAAGAAGAAAAGCAAACAAATAGTGGGAAGAGAGGAGGAGGTCAGAGCTTTGATGTCAGGTCCTCTGGAGGTTGGCTTGTTTGCCCTAGTCTGTTTCCAGTAAACATGATGCTTGAGTGTGTGGGGTGTGGAGTGTCAACACCAGTGTGTGTGTGTGTGTGTGTGTGTGTACTCTATTAGCACAGAACCACAGAACAAACCCAGGGGGAAATGCCTAGAACGGTGCCATGCCTTGATCACCGTAATTATCTTCCTGATTGCATTTTATTATGACGTTGGAAAACATGCCATTTTATTCTTCTCAAAAACACATGTTTCTCCCGCTGCCCTTCGGGTAGAATAACAGTTCTCCATTCCATTCCATTCCGCAGTGTGAGCAGGATTCCTCAGTCAAGACTTGCATGCCCCGGGGAGAGCTAATAACCCTTATCTGAAATGACCATCACCAGGATGCATCAGCAGGAAATCTTCATTCACGCTTATCACTAACTAGCCTGACCAGATGAGTGAGGAGGAGGGAGATATCAGTTGGTGGTTATGGCCGGAAGACCAGAGGGTCTCAGAAAACACACAACCTCGACACCTTCCAACTGATTGCAACAGTCAGGTAATTATGTAACGTCAAGATTAAATTGTTGCTATAGCTAGTCGGGAGAGAATTGACCCAATGCAACAACAACAAAAACACAAGGGCAGGCCTTGTCTAAAGATTTGTTTCACACATTTGAGAGAATCTTTTCCAGCCATGCTAAACACATATTTCATCGTTTATATAACAGTCACTGAGATAAAACCCGTATTTCTTTATTTAGCTAAAGGCAAAATCCTATTTACATTGCAAGGCAGGTAAGCAAAAGAAACCGCTTTCATGACAAATATACGGATAAAAACTAGTCCTTTCCCCCTTTTTACTCCCTTAAATAATTCAATCATTCCATGAAGAACAGTGGTGTATTTTGTGTTGTTTGATGGCATACAGTGATTGCCATCAAACAAAAGTAATAACGGGAGCTCCCGAGTGGCGCAGTTGTCCAGTGGTTTGAGTGCAAAAACATACAAAATGTGACAACATAGGACTAATCAGAATTGAGAATTGAGCCCTAACAATATAGTCTCTCGTGCTTTTGAGTCCCTGCCATTCACACAGACATACGTGATAGCCAGTAAAGGCCCGGTTTATTTTGGATTGGCCTGGTCGGACATAGGGTCATCAGCTGAGGTGCAGGTGAGGGTGCTGGTGGAGTTGGGTGACCAGTTCCTCCTCTGTAGGCTCCTGAATTTGTTCTCTGGAAGGTACAGTGGAGTTTTAAAAGACAGGACACCAAACAGTGTCAAGAGACACACAGCGAGTTGAAGCGAAGCGAAGCACGCTCATGCAGGCGGCTGCTGTAGTCCACAACGTGCATTTAGGGACGGGCATTAAGGGTTGCTCTTCTGACTTGTCCCTGCTAAACATATCAACAGCACTTTCGGGCAAATAGTTCAGCGACATGCGTTCAGTTGATCGAGCGGGTTAAAAGGGTGGGCGGATGTTTTTGCTACCAATTATATTAGTGATGGGGTACAAATTGATACAGTTACATATCGCAATATTATTTTTGATGATTTTTACCAAATAAAGTGCTAGTCGGCTGTACCTGCACCTGAACATCTAAGCTGTGCCTGCGCCTATCCTATAAATAGTGAGCCAAGATGTTTCCAGCGCTTTTATATCCTTGACTGATCATGGCTCTCTCTCGTCACTCTGCAGCAGACATGGCGAACAATATGTTTGGCACATCGAATCGCAACGTCGCAATAAAATCGCGAGAATTGCAATACATATCGAATCAGGCACCTAAGTATTGTGATAATATCGTTAGGTCCCTGGTAATTCCCAGCCCTAAATGATATAATGCATTATCTGCAAGCAAGGTCCTGAAGAAATACATGCCATTTTACAGTTTGTTATCAGAAAGCTCACCAGACACAATTGCCCAAACAAAAGCATTTCTGAATATTTGTTGGGGGGGAAAGTGATTCAGCATTGAAACGTGAGGAGCCAACGAGCATGGTTTAAGGCAGTTCACAGAGAACAGAACCGCTGACAGTGAGGGTATCCCAGTTCGTGACTGACCTCTAGGCCTAAAACCCAAACACCAGAAAGTAGGAATATGCAAACCACTCAGACAACAAACAGGAGCAAAAAAAAGCCAGAGCCAGAGCAGAGTTAAAAAGCAGCTGCAGAGTTGCAGCAACCTACCTGAACATGAGCTGGACGGTAGTCTCATAACCTGTCCGCTCAACGTCCGCCACTGAACACATGACACTCCGGTCCCACTTATAGATGAAGTTCTGTTACAGAAAACAGAGGTATCGTGGCGTTTTACATGTTTTGTTCCCCCCCCCCAGAAACATCTTGCACTTAAAACACAGTAAGTACAAATCAGGCCAGCATAAGTTCAGACATACCTCCAAGATGAGAGCCACAAACAAGTTGACCCACATGACAGAGGAGGTAAGCCACCAGGAGACAAAGTAGACCTTGGACCACCTGGGAGGAGAGAAGAAACCTGATCAACTGTTTACATGGACACATCACCATTACCCATAATCACTGTTTTACAAACGGAGCCCCATGCACAATTAACTTGTCTTCGTCCTCTTTAAGCAGGACAAATAATGACTATGCCCCCACTCCTACATGCATTTTCACCATTACTAGCCTTGTCCTGAGTTGGGTACAAAAGCTTGTTTAACCAACCAAACATTTGCAATTTTTTTAGGGAACAACTGAAATGAGATAAATATTATGAAGCGGGAGCTCATTAAAGTAAGCCCCAGAAAATGAACAGGACTCATGTGCTTCAGCGTCAACTGCTGCCCTCTAGTGGAAGGGGAAACAAAGTGAAGCGTCTGACAGTTGGATCCTAAGACTCATGCATCAATGTGTATTACGGTTGGCTTACTCTGTGGTGTATCTGGTGTAGGCATCCATGAACACTTGCCAGTTATTCACCACCATGACGTTGTAAAGGAGGACGAGGGAAGACTGAGCAAAACAGAGGGAGAGAGGAGAACGAAAACAGAGGTTTGTGTCCACTCTCTCTCGCTCAACATTTAGACCCAATTTAAAGACTAATTGGATTGACCGGGACTGAAATGTCAACATACCCACCGTGGTATTTTATAGGTATCTTTTAAAAGTTACTTCAGTGCATTATCCCTTTGAGAGGTTACCCCCCACAACACCAGCCTTCCCAGTCAGAGCCAGTACAGATGAGTCACAGATAGAATGCCAACCATGTGTTTTACTGTTTCATTCCCTCCAAAGCCCGTTCTCATTAAACCAGTCTCTTATGACAGTAGACAGGGCTATGCAGAGAATGCTATCGTTAAAGTCAGAATGTTCGCCTTGAGCTAAGCCTCTGTGTTCTCTGCCTATGATTTGGCTTCGGGGACTGGCAAGAGTGAGAGTAGGGTACCCACAGCAAAGTCGTCAAAGTTGTTTGGCCAGTAGCCCAGCTGCTCGTAGGAACCACACTCCACGGTGATGTTCTTCATACTGGAATTGGACATCACACTGTAGAGGAATAGATACAAATCAACTTCAATTACCTCACACAGTAAACACATTAAAACAGCCACATTAGCTACTGTATGAGGCCATTGCTACCTTTGAATAGTGTACAAGCGTTCAAATACATCATTGTCAAACTGTACCTCATTTGCCCTGGAGCTGTGATGGCTCCCTGGAACAGCCAGATGCCAAGGACAGCAAACACATAGAACACCACCTAAAGAAGAACGAGGCGCAAAAACACAGATAGATGTTAGCTGTGATAGGGAATCCATGACGTCCAGCAAACAGACGCCTAGTGTATAGACATGCATTTCAAATGACTAGTTAGATGTGAGAACAAAAGAGAAGAAAAACAAGTGCCGTTGAGTCACTCACCACTAGTATTCCTGCAAAAGCTCTGAGGTTTTTCACCAGGTCAACCAAAGTACTCGCTATGAGGGCCATCAGCTAAAAGAGGCATTAAGGATGACTGTTTCTATAGTGTAATACCAACACGCATAACCAGAGATGATAAAGACATTGGCTGTACCAGCATGAATTTACAACAATACAAATCTATTGACATACCGGTACACCAAAATAGAGCAAAAGTCCAGCAATAAACCATTTCCACCAATAGGTGGAGCCAAATACGTCTCATCACATGCATTGAATTATATATTTTTTTTACTTAACCTTTATTTAACTCGGCAAATCAGTTAAGAACAAATTCTTATTTACAATGACGGCCTACCCCGGCCAAACCCAGACGACGCTGGGCCAATAGTGCGCCGCCCTATGGGACTCCTAATCACGGCCGGATGTGATACAGCGTGGATTTGAACCGGGGACTGTAGTGACGCCTCTTGCACTGAGATGCAGTGCCTTTGTCCGCCGCTGCACTCGGGAGGCCCAAAACGGCGACACTACTTCTCCCCAGCGGCACCACTTCCTCACCTTGATATCAGGGATGATTCGGAGGAAACGGACGACGATGAGCATGTTGACCAGACGCACCATCTCCCACAGAGACATCAGGCCACGCGACGCTGGGTTCCTGGGACAACCACACCACTAAGGTTTATTCAATCTCACAGTGCTACTTAGTTACTTATCGTTCATCCATCGTAGTGTTTTATTCAGTAACACTCTTCCTCTGCTATGTTTATCATGTGCATCACCATGTACCATATCTATATGTCCATGTTTCTATTCCTGTTTTCGACCATCCCCATGTACCTGTGTGTGTGTGTGTGTGTGTGCGTAAACAAAGTTACTCTTTCATCACGATTGTAACTGTATATACAAATGAGCACCATCCTTCAAGACAATTTCCTTATACAGAATATATTTGTTGAGCGAGAAATATGACTGAAGTGAAGACACCAACCATTTAGGAAACGGAAGCCTGTAGGTGGCAAAAATGGTGATCTGAAGGATCTGTAAAAGAAAAATCAAATACTTTTGAGTTCTATTACCAAGACAGAAATATGCTTAAAGGGGCAGTATGTAGCTTTTTGGGGGGCGACCGGACCAAATTCACATAGAAATGTGAGTTATAGATCTGAGAAGCGGTAGATCCATTCGATGTGCACTTTTGCTATGCTCCCCGTTAAGTTACGTTTTAGCGAGGATCTTTTCTCTTTCAGTTTTGTACACCAGCTTCAAACAGCTGAAAATACAAGATATTTGGTTCATGAAAATACATTTCAGAGCAGCTGAGATTGCGCAATGATTCTCTACACACTATACATTGTTAAACTGAAATTAGGAGAAGCATTGAAATGGTTGAGTGATTTCTACATACTGCACCTTTTTAATATGTTTCCTTTCATTTACAGAATACCTTACCAGAAGGCAAACTGTGAGAAGTCCATCAAATATATTGTTTCTGTATGACAAGTAGCCTCTCCACCCAAAGGCTAATATCTTTAGACTCATCTCCATCAGGTAGTATAGAATAAAGAAGCAGTTAATAACTTCCATGTAGTAGTCATCCCGCTCTGCCATGGACTTCTCGGAGTCAAGCACCAGTATGGTCTGCAACACACACACAGGGAGAAACAGAGAGACCAAACAAGTTGAGCCTCGGTCTAATATGATGGACACGCAAAATACAGGCTCGACATCCTGTCTGTTCCCGAAGGTCCTGGACTTACACAGATGCACATGACATTGGCCAGGGCCACGGCGTTGCCCACTACCGTAACATAGTAGTGGCTGAAAAGCAACTGAAGCCCCTGGAGGAGTGAGGAGTTGTACTCTGGCTTCGGAGGGTGCTGCAGGAGACAGACAATGAAGACTCGTCAAATCACACAGGAGCAATCTAGCTATCATTTAGACAAGTAAAATAAGCCAGTTTAGAACCGACTTTGACGTTAAATCCATTCCAGTAACATTGATCCAGTGGAGAAGCGCAGAGCAGTTAATGAGATGTGGCAACCACCTCTTTGATGCGGTCCTTGTCCAGCTCGTCAAAAAGCCTCCGGAAGGCCTCCCACTGGATAAAGCCATCTGACAACTGCTGCACTCTCTACACAGAGAGAGAGCGAAAGAGAGAGAGAGAGAGAGCGAAAGAGAGAGAGAGAGAGAGAGAGAGAGAGAGCGAAAGAGAGAGAGAGAGAGAGAGCGAAAGAGAGAGAGAGAGAGAGAGCGAGAGAAAGAGAGAGAGAGAGAGAGAAAGAGAGAGAGAGAAAGAGAGAAAGAGAGCGAAAGAGAGAGAGAGAGAGCGAAAGAGAGCGAGAGAGAGCGAAAGAGAGAGAGAAAGAGAGCGAGAAAGAAAGAGAGAGAGAGAGCGAGAAAGAGAGAGAGCGAGAAAGAGAGAGAGAGAGAAAGAGAGCGAAAGAGAGAGAGAGAGAGAGAGCGAGAGAGAGAGCGAGAGCGAAAGAGAGAGCGAGAGCGAAAGAGAGAGAGAGAGAGAGAGAGAGAAAGAGAGCGAAAGAGAGAGAGAGAGCGAAAGAGAGAGAGAGAGCGAAAGAGAGAAAGAGAGAGAGAGCGAGAAAGAAAGAGAGAGAGAGAGCGAGAAAGAAAGAGAGAGAGAGCGAGAAAGAAAGCGAGAGAGAGAGAAAGAAAGAGAGAGAGCGAGAGAGAGAGAGAGAGTGAGAAAGAAAGAGAGAGCGAGAGAGAGAGAGAGAGAGTGAGAAAGAAAGAGAGAGCGAGAGAGAGAGCGAGAGAGAGAGCGAGAGAGAGAGCGAGAGCGAGAGCGAGAGAGAGAGAGACACATTCAAAGGGAGCAATATTCAAATGTTTATCCAACGCGTTCTAAAGATTTGCACCGTAGTCCTTTCTCACCTTGATGATGGCTTGTCTGTAGTAGGACTTCATTTGTACCCTCGCCATGACCTGCAAAGAGGCATTCACCCGCACACGCTCTCTGGGGGGAACAAGATGTAAGGCCATTCAGTGTGTGTGTGTGTGTGTGTGTGTGTGTGTGTGTGTGTGTGTAGGGCATGAGAATAAGAGAAAGAGCAGAGAATGAGCAGTCTTACACATGCTCCTCTGAGTGTGTAGCGTCCTGACCCCGCCCCTGGCAGGACATGACCTCAAAGGCAGCTCTGACGCCCAGTCTCCTCCTTAAGATGGACGCCTGGACAGACATCTGCCACAAGAGAACAGTTTCATCATGATTACCTATGGGGTTTACACTGTACCTTAAAATGGTCTGATATTTACATCAGTGGCAGTCTTAAACTCACCAGCAGGTATCCCCTGAACTGGTTGTAAACGATGGCAGTTAGCAAGTTCATCAAGAAGTAGGTTCCTGGGAGCAAGTAAATAAGACAAATTATCAACCTATTGTGTTACCACTCGATCCGTTTCATATTTTCCGTGTCTCTTAACAGTTCATTTGGTGGCTAGTTCTTACCAAAACCACTGAAGAGAATGAAGAAGATGGAGTATCCTCGGTTTAAGGAATAGGCCGGAATCATCACTGTTAAAAAACAAACAAACATGAAAACAGGTTTAGGTGGAGAAGACATCTAAATTATTCAGCAGGAAATATATGTTAAATTCACTATGACCTACACAGTGGACTTACCATCGGGGTTATTGGCTGTAGTGAGGAGCACCAAGAGAGAGGAGAGAGACGTGGGCAAGTCTCTGAAGTAGGCCTCCCACTCCCCATTTTGCTTAGGGTTCTAGGGACAATAATATGTAAGTCCCTTATAACAACAATGCTAAATGGACATTCATCGTGCTTTATCCTGGTCTTAATGGTCACGTGAGGGCGAGTTACTGTACAGGTCTTTATTTAGACAAGTGTAATATGACACATCTACCACTGGTTGGTGTTAAAAGCTCTGTTAAAGCCTGTACCACCGGGGTGAATAAAACAGTCGTGTGGTAAGGTAAAAGGGCACATTCTGGCTTGAGACCTGGGCGTCAACAGAACAGCCAGCAGGGTGGAACAGAGTGTACCTCTCCTTTAGCAAAGAGCAGCATGCCAATCATGGTGAAGAGGCAGAGGTGGAGGGCCAGGAGCAGGATAACACTGGGAGGTAAGAGAGAGAGGAGTGGTGCATTAGACACCTCTGCAATGACAGTCAGGCCTATATACAGTGGGGAGAACAAGTATTTGATACACTGCCAATTTTGAAGGTTTTCCTACTTACAAAGCATGTGGAGCATGTCATTTTTATCATAGGTACACTTCAACTGTGAGAGACGGAATCTAAAACCAAAATCCAGAAAAATCACATTGTATGATTTTTAAGTAATTCATTTGCATTTTATTGCATGACAAGTATTTGATACATCAGAAAAGCAGAACTTAATATTTGGTACAGAAACCTGTTTGCAATTACAGAGATCATACGTTTCCTGTAGTTCTTGACCAGGTTTGCACACACTAAAGCAGGGATTTTGGCCCACTCCTCCATACAGACTTTCTCCAGATCCTTCAGGTTTCACGGCTGTCACTGGGCAATATGGACTCCCTCCAAAGATTTTCTATTGGGTTCAGGTCTGGAGACTGGCTAGGCCACTCCAGGACCTTGAGATGCTTCTTACGGAGCCACCCCTTAGTTGCCCTGGCTGTGTGTTTCAGGTCGTTGTCATGCTGGAAGACCCAGCCACGACCCATCTTCAACGCTCTTACTGAGGGAAGGAGGTTGTTGGCCAAGATCTCGCGATACATGGCCCCATCCATCCTCCCCTCAATACGGTGCAGTCGTCCTGTCCCTTTGCAAAAAAGCATCCCCAAAGAATGATGTTTCCACCTCCATGCTTCACGGTTGGGATGGTGTTCTTGGGGTTGTACTCATCCTTCTTCTTCCTCCAAACACGGCGAGTGGAGTTTAGACCAAAAAGCTCTATTTTTGTTTCATCAGACCACATGACCTTCTCCCATTCCTCCTCTGGATCATCCAGATGGTCATTGGCAAACTTCAGACGGGCCTGGACATGCGCTGGCTTGAGCAGGGGTGACCTTGCGTGCGCTGCAGGATATTAATCCATGACGGCGTAGTGTGTTACTAATGGTTTTCTTTGAGACTGTGGTCCCAGCTCTCTTCAGGTCATTGACCAGGGCCTGCCGGGTAGTTCTGGGCTGATCCCTCACCTTCCTCATGATCATTGATGCCCCGCGAGGTGAGATCTTGCATGGAGCCCCAGACCGAGGGTGATTGACCGTCATCTTGAACTTCTTCCATTTTCTAATAATTGCGACAACCGTTGTTGCCTTCTCACCAAGCTGCTTGCCTATTGTCCTGTAGCCCATCCCAACCTTGTGCAGGTCTACAATTTTATCCCTGATGTCCTTACACAGCGCTCTGGTCTTGGCCATTGTGGAGAGGTGGGAGTCTGTTTGATTGAGTGTGTGGACCGGTGTCTTTTATACAGGTAACGAGTTCAAACAGGTGCAGTTAATACAGGCTTCTTAAAGAAAAACTAACAGGTCTGTGAGAGCCAAAATTCTTACTGGTTGGTAGGTGATCAAATACTTATGTCATGCAATAAAATGCAAATGATTTACTTAAAAATCATACAATGTGATTTTCTGGATTTTTGTTTTAGATTCCATCTCTCACAGTTGAAGTGTACCTACGATAAAAATTACAGACCTCTATAATTTTTTGTAAGTAGGAAAACCTGCAAAATCGGCAGTGTATCAAATACTTGTTCTCCCCACTGTACATATACAAGTATATTAGGGTGCCCTCTGTGGGTCTCACATGTACTGAAAGAAGAGTGAATCGTGTATGTATATAACCCTAAATATACCCTACGGTGCAGTTTTAGGGAACTACGTATGTGATCACAGAAGTGAGAGCATTTAAGGGTTGACGATAATTGTAAAGCTGTGAAGGGAAGGTATGATATTGAAGAAAGTGTTGTGGCAAACGCAATTACCTGGCAATCTCTGGGAGGGTCCGCTTGATGCACTTCAAGGTTTTCTTCATCAGGGAGGAGTTTTGAAGGAGGAAGAAGGGCCGAATGAGTCTCCTAACTCGCAAGTTCTGCCGTCGACAACAAAAGGGAAGGAGCAACATTCCATTTGAATCTTTGCATTGCAAACCATGTCTTTATGAACTGTTAAATATTACAGAGGTTATTTAAACCAACATTTTGAATATCCTCTCACCTGATCACAATACATGCTCAACGTCACCGCCCAATCAATTACAGACACTGATACGGCCAAGATGTAGACAATCAACCACTTGCACTTCCGAAACTCCTCCCAACCAATCAAGTAGCTCTAAGAACAATATATTCAGTTAGAGTCATATCTATTTTTATTGCAAATAAAGACACAAAGGGGATTTTCATGTAGACTTATTGTTGCCCATCTACTGTGTGTCTCTTCCCCGTTGGCATTGGCAGAAACATGGTCTGATGGTTACCTTGGTAGCAAAGTCAATGGCAAAGATGACGAGGCAGACTATCTCTATGCCCTCTGTCAGGCCACAGGGGGGCTCCCAGGGGGGAGGTCTGAAGCGAGGGTCTGATGTGTAGGAGAAGGACGAGGGCCTCTCGATGAAAGCCAGCATCAAGACGACCGCAATAGTCAGGCCCAGCCCCCTGAGCAACACAGACAGTCGTTTAACAATGACACAAAACCCGTGGGGGGTGGGGTTCAAACATCTGACTGAGAACGAGAAGGGTGATGGTTGGCTTCACTGTCATAAAAGTTCTCTTCTCACTACACTTAACCACAGAGGAAGCTAAGGCAGGACAGAGTTAAGACATAGACATGCTGAGTGTGGTCACACACTGCAGTGAGATACAATGCAGAGGGGATATAATGACATCCTTCAGAGGATAGGACCATTATAAGAATAGAGACGTGCAGAACAATCCAAAACAATATACTTTGACTCGCGACAGTAGTGACTTACCATTGACATATCCTGGAGTAGTACCACCTGTACAGACGTAACGAGTTTGCATCCACTCTATGATTGATGGATCGGTACTGTAGAACGAGAAACACATTTCATTGTTATGAAACCGCAGTTTAGGGGTAGTTCCTAATCCACACCAGTCATACAAACAATATATGTCAATCAGTTACAGCGACAGTTCATACAGAGGACATATATGTTTCACCTGTATGGCGTCCTCAATAAACACGACAGCTTGCTGGAGGTAGAGATCCTCATCACCTGTGTATGAGGACAGGGAAATGATGGCTCTTGTACATTGTCAAAAGCACATGCAGTCAAGCAATAGTTGTTCTCAAGCAAATAAAGTCATACTCTGTATTTGGTTGAAAACAAAACATTGAAAA
Organism: Oncorhynchus clarkii lewisi; assembly: GCF_045791955.1. Lineage (NCBI taxonomy): Eukaryota > Metazoa > Chordata > Actinopteri > Salmoniformes > Salmonidae > Oncorhynchus > Oncorhynchus clarkii. The sequence goes on from NC_092152.1 coordinate 56,853,602, forward strand.
CAAACCTGTCTACCTATCTGTTGCTTTTCTCAAGCAAATGAATAAACCCCAACCCAAAAAAACGTGCATCTCGCGATCACCTTTTATCAGTGGCCACTGATTCGACAACAAAAACCAGCGCAGTCAGTTCCAGAGGTCAAAGTCTGAGCCCATTTCCTAATCCTACAGTAGGCCTGTGTGCATGTGTATGCAGTAAACTTCAACACTAGCATGTCTGAATTCATCTTAGTTGTTCAAATATATCCAATTGAATTAGACCCAAGCCTGGATGAATAGTGTGCTCCAAACATCCCTCGCCAGGTCAGATTAAATTAGCTACTGATTCCAGGCATTTTTCCACAGAGCTCATTACACATCTAAATGTCAACTGAACCCTCTTGCACTTACAGGACTGTCACTTCAAATCAATTATCATTTTCAGTTTAAATCCAATTCATGAAGCTATTCTGATCTGTGTTAAGAAGCCATATCATCTCCTGGATTTGTCTTTGTCTCCATTTGTCCCCCTTCAAATTAGGGAATTGGGTCTATTTCAGCCACACCCGTTGCTGACAGGTGTATAAAATTGAGCACACCACCATGCAATCTCCATAGTCAAACATTTGTAGTAGAATGGCCCGTACTGAAGAGCTCAGTGACATTCAACGTGGCACCGTCATAGGGTGACAACTTTCAAACAAGTCAGTTCGTCAAATTTCTGCCCTGCTAGAGCTTCCCTGGTCAGTGCTGTTATTATGCAGTGAAAACGTCTAGGAGCAACAGCGGCTCAGCCGCGAAGTGGTAGTCCACACAAGCACACAGAATGGACCCGCCGAGTGCTGAAGCGCGTAGCCCGTAAAAATTGTCTTTCCTCGGTTGCATCACTCAGTACCGAGTTCCAATCTGCCTTTGAAAGCAACGTCAGCACAAGAACTGTTGGTCCGGAGCTTCATGAAATGGATTTCCATGGCCGAGCAGCCGCGCACAAGCCTAAGTTCACCATGCACAATGCCAAATTTGGGTGGAGTGGTGTAAAGCATTTTTATTTATCATTTATTTAACTAGTCAGTTAAGAACACATTCTTATTTACAACGACGGCCTACCCCGGCCAAACAACGCTGGGCCACTACAACCACATCATATGTCATCACTCATCGTGGCTGTCTCTGACAGGGCAGCTTTTCTCAAAAGCAGTCCACAATTTGCTGCCAAAGAAAACTTCCTGTCAATGATTTCTACTGTCACCAAGCATCTGAAAGATTTTTTATAAACACATTGTGGACCACTCAAATAGAGTTTTGAGACATTAAAAACAATTGGTAACACTTTACTTGAAGCATAGGGTCATAACACCTTATAACACGGTCATAACCATGTCATAACATGTTATAACAGTTGGCGTAACATATCATAATAACCTGTCATAACATTGTCACAACACTGTCATGACACATATTTATATGTGTTGTGACATATTATGCAATCTTTTATGACTGGTTATGACACCTACATTAGAGTGCCAAAACCCACAAAACCTACCACACAAGGCAAAGCATTCCATTCCAGCATAGCCTACTTGTAAATAGTATGTTATATAACATTTTCTGAAATTGGCCATTTTATTACCATGGTAATTGCACATACATTGATGTCAAAACGTGTGCCTACCCCAATGCTCTGTTGCTGATGACTGGGATGAGTGCAAGAGCCGGACAGCATGTGTGACTTATGACTGATATATGGTGATGTACGTGATAGGCCTCCAGACAGTAGTACGCTCTTTAAAAAGTGTGTTTGTTTTTTAAATGTACTTTGTCTGGAGCCCATGTGTCAAATGTAATTCATAATATTTTACTTTAAAAGGCATACTTGACATAAATTCTATAGATCATGAAATTATATATGTATGTACACCGTAGTTGTGGGGTCTGAAATGATTGACACCCTTGATAGAATTAGCAAAAATGACTGTTTAAAATAAATCATTTAAAGACTGAGCTATATTGTATGCTCAACAAATAGGGAAATTATATTATTTTATACTAATACAATTGCTCAGAGAATTTTAGTAATACTTTTTTTTCTCTCAAAAAGGTAGGGGTAAAACTTATTGACACCCCCGTTTTCAATACCTTTCAATACCTCACCTCGTGGGGATAACAGCTGTACTGTTGATGCCTATAACGTTACAATGCATGGGTGAATATTTAGATAGTCGTTTTGCACAACACCATCTTAGAGATTTGTAAACACTAGCGGCGGGTAGCCTAGTGGTTAGAGCGTTGAGCCAGTAACCGAAAGGGTGCTGGATCGAAACCCCGAGATGACAAGGTACAAATCTGTCGTTCTGCTCCTGAACAAATCAAATTGTATTGGTCACATACACATGGTTAGCAGATGTTAATGGGAGTGTAGCGAAATGCTTGTGCTTCTAGTTCTGACCGTGCAGTAATATCTAACCATAAACCTAACCTAACAATTTCACAACAACTACCTTAAACACCCAAATGTAAAGGAATGAAAAAGAATATGTACATAAAGATATATGAATGAGCGATGGCCGAACGGCATAGGCAAGATGGTATAGAGTACAGTATATACAGATGAGTAATGTAGGGTATGTAAACATTATATAAAGTGGAATTGTTTAAAGTGGCTAGTGATAAATCAATGTTTCATTATTAAAGTGGCTAGAGATTGAGTCAGTATGTTGGCAGCATCCACTCAATGAACAAGGCAATTAACCTACTGTTCCCCGGGAGGCCATCGTTGTAAATAAGAATTTGTTCATAACTGACTTGCCTTGCTAAATAAAAGGTTCAAATAAATAGCTAGGTAGCTAGCAAGCTATTGTACATGAATAGTTGAGAGCTAACATTAGCATTTTAATGTGTTAGCTATTGGTCTTAGATTTGAGTGTATCTTTCTGTTCTCTTCTTGTATTTTTCAGAGAAAGGAGCTAGCTCATGCATCTGTATCCATTGTGCAGGTGAAGACTTTGAGGGAGGCTGCCATTTAACAAACTTCGAGTCTAACTTCCTGTGAGTGACCCAAAGACAGGTGGCCGGCCCCGTTTCAGCCCACTCACATCAAAATGACAGTTGAATGACAATAACCAATAATGAATGTAATGATTGTTGTCTTGACCTGAGATACTCATCACGGCATCAGTCACAAATCTCTCTGTGTCTTTCTCTCACAGATTCCCCAACCTTCATGGAGAAGCTGGACCATTACAAAACCGCTGTCCTTGTTCAAGATGTAACGTTATTTATATTTTCAAATGTAAACTTTATTATTACTAGTCAATATGAGAGGAGGTGCTGCAAAGGAGATGCAGATCATCCTGGAAATGCTGCGGGGTATGCGCTAATGATACAGTCACATTACAGTCAATAAATAAATTTTGGAGACAATTTTGTTAATTTGATTGACTGTAGTTGTTATGTTCTGTTAATTACTGATGTCCCCTTTAAGGATGGAGCGCCCTTGGTCATGGCAGTGTTGTTCTATGTTATTCTGGTACTAACTCGTTTGAGTAAATGTGAAGCTCCAATTCAATTGCTTGTATTCAGAGTCTTTCTTATTACATCAATAAGTACTAAGTGTTAAGACACTACAATGGCGACGAGAATGATTACCTGCAGTGTGCATCACGAATACAGATGGAGCTCGTAGGAAGAGAGGAAGATGTTGACCCTGTAGCACGACAGCTAGCAAGCAGTGAAGACGAGGGGAGAGCTGACGAGAACGAGGCGGCAGATCAAAGACCCGTGGAGCCGGAGGTAAAGAGAATGGCTAGCATCGGGAAAATAGATGTGTTTGATGACGCGCAAGAAAACTGGGCAACTTACATTGAACGACTGGAACAGTACTTCATTGCAAACGACATTGCTGATAACAAGAGAGTACCAGCGTTGTTGAGTTTAATTGGCCCAAAAACGTACCGTTTGCTAAGAGATCTGACTGCCCCTCTGAAGCCCTCAAATAAAACATTCCTAGAGATTGTGGAGATATTGCAATATCACCTATCACCTAAACCACTCCTCATCGCGGAACGTTTTCGTTTCCACAAGAGAGATCAGAATGAGGGGGAGGGAGTTGAAGAAACTGTCTGAACATTGCCAGTTTGGAGAGAACCTAAATGACACATTAAGGGATAGATTTGTTTGTGGACTGAAACATGAACACATTCAAAAACGTTTGCTCACAGAATCAGAGCTCACGTTTGCAAAGATGTTTGAAATTGCTGTGGCTATGGAATTCGCGACTAAAGATGCATTTGAGTTGCAAAGTAAAAGAAATACTGACCTGTCACAAATTTCCCTGCACAAGTTTTCACGCAGCCGACAGCGCCCGCGTGTGGCCGAAAAATGCAACAGGTGTGACAGAGATGGTCACAGAGCAGAGGACTGCCGTTTCAAAGACGAAATTTGTCACAAATGCAGTAGAAGGGGGCACATTCAAAGAGCATGCAAAGCCAAATTCAGTCACAAAAGGAAAACTGAGAAAATGAAAGGGTCTGTGAATGCACTAGCAGAGAACAGTGGCAGTGATTCAGATGAACGATTAATTGGTACAATGGAGTTAAACACAGTGACTTCTCCCAGCAGTAGCATAATATGTGTGACACCAGATATCGAAATGCTCAAAATGGAGCTGGACACAGGATCTGCAGTGTCTATAATTTCCACTACCGTCTACAATGAGCATTTTAAGGCTATCAAGCTGAAGAACACAAATGTGTTGCTGAAGACCTACTCAGGAGAGAGATTGAGCCCAATGGGGGCGTTGCAGGTCAGAGTGCGTTATGGGGGGCAAACACAGCAGTTACAGCTAGCTGTATGTGGTGCCTGGAACTGGCCCCCCATTATTTGGCAGGGAATGGCTTTCAAAAATAAAGCTGAACTGGTGTGACTTAAATGCTCCACACGTTCCAGTCCAAAGAGAAAGGCACAGACCAAACACTGGAACACTTGCAGAAGAAATACAACACCGTGTTCAGTGATCAGATGGGAACAGTAAAAGGCTTCACAGCAAAACTTGTACTAAGAGATGACGCAACCCCAAAATTCTGCAAAGCCAGATCTGTTCCATACTCCCCTGAGACCAAAGGTGGAAGCGGAAATTGATCGCTTGCAGGATACAGGGATCCTGACGAAAGTGGACAGAAGCGAATGGGCCACACCCATAGTTCCTATTGTGAAGAAAGACGGTTCTGTTAGAATGTGTGGGGACTTCAAGGTAACTGTGAATTCAATGTTGCATGTGGACCAATACCCCCTACCACGTCTGGATGACATCTTTGCTGCACTAGCTGGTGGGAAACACTTCAGTAAAATCGATCTGAAACAGGCTTACCTGCAGCTACCGGTTGAAGAGAGCTCCAAACAGTACCTGACAATAAACACACACAAAGGTCGATACAGGTATAAGCGCCTGGTTTTTGGCATTGCATCAGCCCCAGCCATTTGGCAACGAACTATTGACCAGATTTTGCAAGGAATCCCAGGAACCCAGTGTATCCTGGATGACATGATCATAACAGGACGCACCGACAAAGAGCAGAGAAAAACTACTCACAAATCGACAAAGAAGCACTGGAACTAGTGTGGGGCATCAAGAAATTCCACGCATACCTATATGGCAAGCGTTTCACACTGGTTACAGATCACCAGCCGTTGCTTTCCATTTTCAGTCCAAAGAAAGGCATTCCGGCAATGACACCAGCAAGGTTACAGCGATATGCCCTGTTCCTTGCCAGTCATATGTATGACATTGTCGTCATCCCTCCACACAAATGCAGATGGATTATCCAGACTGCCGTGTACAAGAGAAAGGCAAAGGAGGGTGGATGCAGTGGACATGTTCCATACCGCTCAGCTCGAGGCCCTACCAGTCACAAGCACAGTTATCAAACAGGAGACAAGGAAAGATGTGACCTTGTCAAAAGTGTACACCTACACCATGTCAGGATGGCCAGCTACTGGCAGAAAGGAGCTGACTCCGTATTTCCAGCGGAGAAATGAAATGACAACGTACCAAGGATGTTTGATGTGGGGAATGAGAGTCATGATACCCCAGAAATGCCAACATCTAGTATTGCAGCAACGACATGAAGGTCATGTTGGAATTGTCAAAATGAAGCTGCTCGCAAGGAGCCACTTCTGGTGGCCGGGTCTGGATCAACAGATAGATAATATGGCGAAGAACTGTAGGGGATGTTTGGAAACCTTTCACAGGCCTGCTCCTGTCCCATGGGAATGGCAGAGCCATGGCAGAGAATTAATGTGGACTACGCCGGTTCCCTTTGAAAAGCACATTTTTCTGGTTATAGTTGATGCCCATTCCATATTGCCAGAGGTGTTTTGCACTGACTCCTCCACCTCAGCTCAGACGATAGAGTGTCTCAGAACAACGTTTGCACGCTTCGGTTTGCCACTGCAGCTGGTAAGTGACAACGCGCAAGCTTTTGAGTTTACAAGATTCATGTCAGTATATGGAATCAAACACTCAACCTCAGCTCCGTACCACCCTGCCACCAACGGGCTGGCAGAACGCTTTGTGCAAACCCTAAAGCAAGGACTCTGTGCAGCAAAACGAGACGAAGGGACTTTGCAAACAAAACTGGCCAAGTTCCTGGCCTCCTACCGAAACACCCCACATGCCACGACAAATGAAAGCCCAGCCGCACTGATGTTCGGGAGGCCTCTCCGCACACAGCTGGACATCATGAAGCCAAACAGGCATAATGAAGTGCTAAACAAACAAGCCAAGATGCTCTCCGGTGTCCGGGAGCACCATCTCCAAACAGGACAGGAAGTGATGGTGCGAGACTACAGAAAAGGAGGGAAATGGACAAGAGGGACCGTACACACACAAACGGGACCCAGAACTTACCAGGTTCAAGTGAGCCCAGACATAATGTGGCGGCGTCACATTAACCAAATGCATTCCACGGAAAACAGCACAACAATCGAGAGAGAACAGGCACAGAGAGCTCCTGAGAGTGACACACAGGGAACTGTAGAGGACGGTGGGGCAGTAAAGAGACCCCAGGCTGAAAGAAGGGAACGTGTTGATGAAGGTGATGCTATAGCAGAAGCTATAATGGAACAAGCACACACTGAGGATGTTCAGGAGCCTCCAGACAATCCGAGGCGCTACCCAGAACGAAGGCACCGTCCACCAGACAGACTAGACTTATAAACAAACAAACAAACACGAACTGTTCAAGTTCAAATTAAAAGATGCAAAATAACTACAACAAGTTCTGGGAAATGTTTCAGTTGTGGTTTGGTAAAAGTAACTCTGATTGTATAAGAGAAGGAATGTTATGTTCTGTTAATTACTGATGTCCCCTTTAAGGATGGAGCACCCTTGGTCATGGCAGTGTTGTTCTATGTTATTCTGGTACTAACTCGTTTGAGTAAATGTGAAGCTCCAGTTCAATTGCTTGTATTCAGAGTCTTTCTTATTATATAAATAAGTACTACGTGTTAAGTAAGACACTACAGTAGTATATACAACCATTTGAAGGACTTCTGATGTCAATGCAACACCGTCCAGAACAGAAGAGACTGGGTGATGATATTTTACTACGGCGAAAGGGTAGAGGACTTTATCATTGTCATATGTCACAACAGGTCTAAATATATATGTGTCACGACAGTGTTATGAGCATATCATGACAAGTGATGTCCGCTGTTATGACATTGACTGGTTATGACCGTGTTATAACATGTTATGAAGCTATGCTTCCAATAGTGTGAACTACTGAAACGCTTACCCCCTTCGACACAGCAATAATCTGCAGCAACCGAGGACAGACGTCTCGTCTTTGGGGATCCCTTTTCAAGGTGATCATTGTTGTCAGGTTGGGAGTCGTAGTTAATGCTCCCAGTCAGCAGTGGTTCCGATTCCATTTAGTAAATTTGACCTAACTAAGCGAGTGTAAACTTGATTATACAGCACCTGTAACTCGGGTAAAACAATCTCAACCTCCGCCAAGTGTAGATTGTGTAAATTGACAGTTTTAGTAAAGAGAATGAGAACTATACTGTAACTGTCAGAGAGACAGAAAACATGTTATGCTGTCAAAAACGTGTCAGCTCGTTAAATCCATCGTTTTCTATTTACAGACAGTTTCTCCACTTAGCTACGACAGTACGGGGAATATGTTTTTAGGAAACGAACTAAACTAGCCTACTCCTTCCTCCCTGTGTCCTCGTCCTCAAGTATCACTTTTCACCAGCGGGTGACTCACTGCGCCACTGACCTACACCGCGCGAAACTCAAAAGTTAATCCTGCCCCCCCCCCAAAAAAAATGCCTCGAGTAGGTCTTAATGTAAAACAATGGTAGTCTACTTTGGCACGGTCTACTTGCACGGTCTAGTGGTAGTGTACTTTCTATTGTGTTAGTCAACAGCCTTTTATGCGCCAATCAAAAGTGGGACGTAAAATACGTTTCTCACTTACTCGTTTTAACCATCAGTTTTCCACTTCCTTTGTAAAATGACCACTTAGGCTCATGTTATACACATGATTGATGACAACAGAACAAACCAAGATAAAAACGTGTTTAATGGTAAAGCTGAACATCAATATTTCAATGAACAAGTGTATTGTATTTGAACCTGAGAGAATAGACTGTTAAAAATATAATATATTTTTTAAAGACATTGTTACTACTTTTCACCGAGAGCATGAAGAATGACAACATAATGCGCATAATGCTGAACCACTGACAAAATACTCATTTTGAATACCTTTCATTGTTAGAGTCTACAATATCAATCAATTGTCTAGGTCTATTTTCAGAAATTGGTATACTGTACAGCAGTGGCGACCCATCATTCAAGGCAAGTTAGACCCACATTTGTAGCAATGTGCTTGCCTGTTATTTTGGCATTATTCGTGCCACATATCAGTTTGCAAACAATATAAAAAATATATATTTGAGTTAATAAAGCCGCATACAAACATGGTCTATTTTTTGTTTTCTTAAGTAATGCAGCTCCAAAATGCAGGTGTTTCAGCCTAGCTCAGTGCTTTCTGTGGTGGTGGGGCAAGCCAGCAGAAAATACGGAGCGTTGCGCCGAGATTGGCTCAGTGTTCTGTCACTCATGGGGATACTACGTCACTGCCAAGTTGTAATGGCCGCCGAAAGAAGTGGACCAAAGTGCAGCGTGGTGAGCGTACATTTTCCTTTTTATTTAAAATGTCGCCAACAAAACAACAAACAAAGAAACAACCGTGAAGCTTACAGGGCTATAGTGCCACTAACAAAAGTCAACTACCCACACTGAAGGAGGGAAAAAGGGCTACCTAAGTATGATTCCCAATCAGAGACAACGATAGACAGCTGTCCCTGATTGAGAATCATACCCGGCCAAAACATAGAAATAAAGAAACATGGAAAACAAAACATAGAATGCCCACCCAAATCACACCCTGACCAAACCAAAATAGAGACATAAAAAGGCTCTCTCAGGTCAGGGCATGACACAAGTCTAAGGGTAAACCTAAATAATTCTAGAAGAGAAATAATTAAAATAAATTATAGATAAAACGTAGCGATGCTTATCGGCCATTGGACATAAACATTACACAACAAGTTGGAAATCGCAAATTCAACAATGAGTGGTTTGGAAGGAATCAGTGGCTAACTGCAAGCATTTCAAAGCAGTCATTAACCTGATATTCAGTGGATTGGCAGTGTGGTCGCAAGTCTAAGATTAAGCGTCTCTTTTCCTAGTTTAAAATGATAAACATTCAACATTGGCCATGCTGTCAATGAAGCATGATTTGTGCCGCGCTCAAAACAACTGTTAACTCAGAACTGCAAAATCTGACTTTAGTGAGTTCAAGACAACTGGGAACCCGGGAAAACGACTGGGAAAATGTGTTTTGAACTTTCATCCAACTCGTAATTGTAAATCGGGAAATCTGGATTTTTTTCTGGAGCTACAACCTGAAGATCACTGACGTCATCATGATTCAACCTTATTTTTTTCAAAGTTCCCAGGTGTCTTGAAAGCACCATAAATCCAGAGAATGCCAGCATTTGATTACAAAGTTTGATGACAAAATTTGCCCACAAAAGGACCGCCGCACCACCTTCCTGTTTAAGTGAGCACAGCACAACCAGGTGAGTCCAAAAATGTATTGTATGCTGCTGCTTAAATTATGTAAAATGTCAGGGAGATATGTATACTGTGGCTAAGAAAGTAATACTAAGTGTATGTTGTGTAGTAAGCTGTTCGTAGCACATGTGCCTAACCCTAATAATTTGGTATATTTTCAACTCTTAATTTTGCCTAATGTTCTGACTTGGTGGTGCACATGTAACCTATAACCTGTTTTTGAGAAATGTTATCATATAATATTGTAAGAGCTTTCATTAATGGGGCAGCAGGTAGCCTAGTGGTTAGAGCGTTGGACTAGTAACCGAAAGATTGCAAGATTGAAACCCCGAGCTGACAAGGTAAAATTCTGTCGTTCTGCCCCTGAACAAGGCAGTTAACCCACTGTTCCTAGGCCGTCTTTTAAAATAAGAATTTGTTCTTAACTGACTAGCCTAGTTAAATAAAAATTGTCTGCTTATATCCCTCCTTTATTTATTTTACGGTTCTGATTTGGTGCACAGGGAGAACACTATAAGAACGGCCCATGTTCTGAATTCTGTCGCTGTACATTTCAAAAGTGCTGAACAAATAGTTATGACTACATCCATCCTAGCTCGCTCATTAATGTCTTAATCAATATTATGGGTGACCTCTTATCCGCTTGTCGTGCCCCACCAAGATTTACATGCTGTGGTAGTTGTGGTAGTCATTCCCAACCTCCATCTTGGACACCTGTGTATGAAATAACAATAACTTACCATGTTCAGTGGACTCAGTGGACGTTCACAATTCTTGTGAGATTAAATCAAATCCGCTAAAGCCGTTGAGGGAACAAGCAAATGTGAAAGATCCACATTAAAATGTCATGTTGACTGTTGGATCCCCACCTGATTATCAATGGCTCTGTACTGCCAGGACCAGCCAGTGTTGTAGAGCAATGGCCTGAGGTCAAAGCGGTTGTCATCAGGGCCATCCATAGCTCTCAGTGTGGTAGGATGGTCTCACAGTTGTCATTTTGTGTCTGTTCACAGAATACATCTGGAAGAAGTGTTTCACTTTGGCTGCCCCCTGAAATTTCAATGGTCAGAAGAAGTGTTATTCTCAATCATACAAATAGATATCATACACTGAGTGCACAAAACATTATGAACACCTCCTCTTTCCATGACATAGACTAACCAGGGGAATCTTGGTGAAAGCTATGATCCCTTATTGATGTCACTTGTTAAATGCACTTCAATTGGTGTAATTAAAGGAGAGGACACAGGTTAAAGAACAACCTTTAATCCTTAAGACAATTGAGACATGGATTGTGTATGTGTCCCATTCATAGGGTGAATGGGCAAGACAAAATATTTAAATGTCTTTGAACGGGGTATGGGAGTAGGTGCCATGTGCACAGGGTTGTGTCAAGAACTGCAACGCTGCTGTGTTTTTCACGCTCAACAGTTTCCCGTGTGTGTCAAGAACGGTCCACCACCCAAATGACATCCAGCCAACTTGACACAACTGTGGGAAGAATTGGAGTCAACATGGGCCAGCATCCCTGTGGAACGCTTTTGACACCTTGTAGAGTCCATGCAACTCAATATTAGGAAGGTGTTCTTAATGTTTTGTACACTCAGTGTGTACATGACTTTGTGTGAAACATAACACTCTATCATTGAGAGTTTTCCTCGTTTTTTACACGGTAGGCATATAATAGTATGAAAGTAGTAAATGGTGTGCGATACAGGGGTGTAGAGTGACCTGTGGAGGGGAGAGGACCTCCCTCCACGTGTGGATGAGTTTGCAGGACATGCTGTACGGGCCGCACTTGGAGATCTTCCTGATCCGGCCAATCACAGACAGCTCTGAGTATGTCATCCCTATATCAGGCTGACGAGAGGGGGACACAGAGAGAGCAAGAGAGAGGACGACAGCAAGGGATAAGGAAGAGGTCAGATTACACCATAACAGAACAAGCTATGTGCACAGATGACATCCACGAAGAGACATCCATCTTCCAAGCTTGTGAGGTGGTATATATAGACAGCAGTCACGGACGGACAAGGGGAAATTGAGCCACACAGTCAACACAGCCACAGAGGAAAAGCATTGCAGGACAATAACAACAGTAGTCAAGCTGAATAGAGGGTTTTTTATTTACGGTATATGGTATGACTTTAACTCCTAAGTCTTAAATGTCAACTTTTCTTAATACGTATAAAGAAAGGTCAATCCCAGCAGTGTGTGTTGTACAGTATGTGAGAAGAAAAAAAGGGAAAAAATAATAATAAGTTGTCACTTCATATGTGGTTGGCCCACACCCACAACGATCAACATAGTCAGAGGGCCCAAGCCCACATCTGGCTCCACTAGTGGTGACTTGTTACCTCATCAGTCTGCGACACCTGGCCGTCTGTCTGTCAGGGGCTCCAGCTCTGCAGTGGGAGGTGCAGCCATGATACTACAGAGGACATAAAGACAGTTGCCAACACGGTGAGTCTCCTGACATTATACTGACTGTTTTGTATTGTCCCAGAGAAGAATATGGATTTGCAGAACAGCATGCTTCACCTTCTGAGGGCGGTGAGCTAGAACTTTTCGACACAGTACTGCAGGAAGCTTGTCAGGTCTGCCTTACTGAGCAGTCATACTTACTTAGTGAAGTAGCCAGCTAGGCTGCAGAATAGAGGGGTATTGAGGTGAAGGTCAAATAGAGAGAGGGGTCCATACTATTTGTTATTTTATGTTGGACTGAAGCAGACAACACAGATTTTTTTTTTTTATGTGAGACAGAAAATTCTAAATATAAAAAAATGACATTCTCTAGTACCGTCACGCCCTGACCATAGAGAGCTGTTTATTCTCTGTTGGTTGGGGCGTGATAGTGACTAGGGTGGGTCATTTAGGTGATTAATGGTTTATGTTGGCCTGGTATGGTTCCCAATCAGAAACAGCTGTTGATCATTGTCTGATTGGGGATCATATTTAGGTAGCCATTTCCCCATTGTGATTTGTGGGATCTTGACTATGTATAGTTGCCTAGTAGCACTGTTAGCATCATGTTTCGGTTGTGCTTTATTGTTTTGTTTGGTGAATTTCGATTTATTAAAATATGTGGAACTCTATGCATGCTGTGCATTGATCTACTCCTTTCAACGAACGTGACATGTACTCACTAACCTCTCATCCACATTGGCTGAGCCAAGGACTAGAAGTCCACCAGGTTTCCCCTCAGCCCACTGAGCAAAGAGGTAGGCCAGAATCATCCTGATACAGGCCTGGGTGGGACAGGCCTGCTTGGGGAACAGTGGGCTGAGGGGAAACCTGGTGGCCTTCTAGTCCTTGGCTCAGCCAATGTGGATGAGAGGTTTCAGTTGAACAGTCTGAGCTGAGGAAACAGGGGCAGATTTTTACCTTGTCAGCTCAGGGGTTTGATCCAGCAACCTTTTGGTCTGAGCTGAGGAAACAATTGTGTGGTGTGTGAATTTGATGATCCTTTGCTGTTTTGGGGCGGCAGGTAGCCTAGTGGTTGGAGCGTTGGGCCAGTAACCAAAAGGTTGCTGGATCAAACCCCTGAGCTGAGGAAACAGGGGCAGATTTTTACCTTGTCAGCTCAGGGGTTTGATCCAGCAACCTTTTGGTTACTGGCCCAACGCTCCAACCACTAGGCTACCTGCCGCCCCAAAACAGCAAAGGATCATCAAATTCACACACCACACAATTGTTTCCTCAGCTCAGACTGTTCAACGGAAACATGATGGTGTGAGGATTGTGGTGAGCATGTGTGAATATGCAAGTAAATGGCGCAATAAAAGAGAAGTGCAAGCGAGGGCAAAAGCCCTGCTCATCTTAGATTTGTTTTGTTTTTTCACTTTGCAAAAAAAGGGTCTGTTGTAGTGTTTCAGGTATCACCTGAACAATGTATTGGAGTACTCCTGGACCCTTTACACTTAACCCACTCGCACATTCTGTAGGGCAAGGTTTTCTCTGGTGCTTCCACCATTAGCACGGAACTGGGGACACTTTCCCGTAACCATGGAGAAGATTCCCAGCATGCCTTTCACTGCCATGTCGATGTTGAGGTTCATGTGTGAACTGAATCAACAAGAAAAATACAAAGAAAAATAACTTTCGAAGAAAAGCACAACGTGAGATTTATAACAGATGCAACAGATGTTCTAATTTGTTATTCTGTAACTGCCCAACTATGATGGGGCCAGTGACGCTCACCTGCCAATCTGAGCAGCCAGCTCTTTGGCCCTGTTACGGGTTCCCACCGAGGAGTTCTCAATGGCCATGTAGCAGGTGGTGAAGATGCGTCCACACAGCTCCAGTGGATCCAGTGGGGTGTAGGACACATCACATCACTCACTACCCGTTGAACATCCTCCAGCACCTGGGAGTCTGATACAGGGAGAGGGAGGGAAGGAAAGAAGTTGAAGCTGTACCTGTCAGAAGCTGTAGTGACAAACTTTGAATGCAACGTCAAACTTTAGAATAGGAGCCATGTGTCCCTTGTGGGACACAACAAACCATTATGGGCCTGTACAGTATCCAGTCCAGTACTCACTGCCATCTCTGACTGCCTGGCAGACCAGCACACACATGGGGTAGACAAAGCAGGCTGTAGAGGAAGTGTCCACACCACCACTGAGGGGCAGAAGGAAACCAGCCTGGAGCAGGGAATAACAGGGGTGTTTATGGACAGAGATATACAGACAATATAAATATTCAGTACAAATATTCAGTAATAAGCAAGTAAGCGTAAGCACATTTACACATCATTCAAACCAAATATAGCACTACTCATCTGACCACTTCTCCTTAGGTATTCCCAAAGCCAACATGCTGGACCCAGGCTGAAGACACCAAAGACAAGAACACAGAGACACGCATGTGCATGTATTTGACATGGGTCAAATTGCAGGTTAGAATGAAGGCCTGTGCTTGTTTGTCACATGAATGGAAGAGTCTGTATGTGTACACTGTAAACTGTAAAGAGGTGGGCAGTCACATGATCTGGAAAGTAGCTTTAAATAAAACTTTGTGTCTTTTTAGTTTTAACTTCTCTCAGACAGGGATTGACTCCACCAAAGACAGGCAGCTCAGTTTCAGACACAAAGGGAGCAGTCAGGGTAAATGAATGTCACACTACATGCTTTGGAATCCTCTGTGTGGCGATATAGTAGCTGCTGTCTCTGTCTGTTTCCAATGATTCCATGGTGAAAAGAAAATACAGGGAGACACAGTCAAAAATAGCTACTATTTATTTTGGGCAGCATTTTAGCCACACAACACTCTTGTGATCACAGTCTTTGTCAGGGGGTGCCATGCCTAATCTCTTCCTCAGGGGTGTGGATCTGCCACTCAATGGGCTGGCGAGTGGGGAGGTAGACATCTTCACAGTCAGACCAGGAGAAGTCCACTTTGACTCGATGGCACGGCTTGTGCTCATACTCCTGGACACAGTGGAGGACATAACAGCAAACCATGTGACATTTCAAATGTAATGGGCATGTTATTTTGAGTCTGAGTCAATAACTGAAGGGAGAAGTTAAAGTGACTCTCGAATGTGTACCCAGTATAGGGAGGAAAGACGACACTGGACAGAGACAGAGCCTTGGGTTGGGGAGTTGAATGTTGAACAGGATTACCTCTGGCTTCCCTTGAGTGGCTTGTTTCACTAGGGGAGTAAGGTGTTTCTGAATCACATCTGCCATTTATGAGAAGTAAAAAGTGCCCTGTTTTGAAGAGAGATGTCAGCTCACCACATGTGGGTGGCAATGCTCTCCTCTGTAGCTGTGGACATCCTCCAGACCCAGAGTGACACAACCTCCTGCAACACACACACACACACACACACACACACACACAGGTTACACATTGTCCAAGAGTTCCCTTTGGCTAACCTTAACAATAACATTACACGACATGCTGACATGCCATGTAATCAAGCACAGCTCACAGCTGGTGTGTGAAGTGAGGGTGAAAGAATAGGCTGCAAGATATTCTTCTCACATTTGCTTTCCGTTATGTTTTGCCTGTCTTTACCAAGTCGTCCAGGGAGAACTTTCTTCCCTGGGCCACTATGTCCTCGTTGATGGCCACAATGGCACAAGCATCATAGTAGAGTCTGTCTCCATCACAACCCTTCTGATTGGCAAACACATAGACCCCCCCCCCCCCCACACACACACACACTCTGTGCAAAACAACAACACACTTGTCCTTATTCCACTTGTAATATTAGAAACTGCCCAACTTCATTACTATGCAATAACAATGAACTCAAAATAACATGAGACAACAATGTTGTTATGTAGTAATTACAGTGTTATTACACACGCCTAGGATCAATGTGATGATAAGTGTTACCTAAACTCATACTAATCAAAATATACATGTAGGCAAAAAACTGTATGAAATGGAGCAGTGCTTTAATGACAAAACAGTACCCCTAAGTGGTTACTGGGCAGGCAACATGCAGTACCTCTACTCTCATTAAACATACTGTGTAACAGGGATACTCAACCCTTAGCCTACGTGGTCCGGAGCCCGCTGGTTTTCTGCTCGATCTCATAATTAATTGCACACACACCTGTTGTCCCAGGTCTAAACCGGTCCCTGATTAGAGGGGAACAATAAAAAAATGCAGTGGAACCGGCTTCGAGGTCCAGAGTTGAGTTTGAGGGCGGTGTAACATGTGCATGTGTCCATCCGTCCGTTCATGTGTGTATGATCACCTTCGTGGTGGCTGATTTAACCAGGATGACTCTGTGGTCTGCCTTGCGTAGCTTGTGGTAGCTGGCTGAGGAGTTGGTGAAGATCTCCACACCGTCCAGACCCATGTCCACATGGGGGCTGCCAAGCACATGGCATTCCCACATACTTCATTACATACTGTAGCTTACTAGAAAAACTGTATACTGTATATATTTATTCAAATAAGCAATCTCACTTAATCTCTCAAAAAACATTTGAGCTCTCTTTCAATCCATTACACAAATGACTGACGACACACAGTAGTACACAACTCATTACAGAAATTGAGTAAGGTTTGAAAAGAAAAACCTTCGTTTGAGGCTCTTAATTGAATGTGCCTCCTAGGGTTCCACAGTTCAGCACAGACCTCACTCCCGATGCAGGTGTCTTTGGTTGAGAGGACGCAGTCAACAAAGGGGACAGTGTCCTTCAAGAGACAGAACAATGGAAAATAATTTCATTAACGATCCTATTAAATTGATGATACTATTGATTGCTGCACATACAGTGCCTTGCGAAAGTATTCGGCCCCCTTGAACTTTGCGACCTTTTGCCACATTTCAGGCTTCAAACATAAAGATATAAAACTGTATTTTTTTGTGAAGAATCAACAACAAGTGGGACACAATCATGAAGTGGAACGACATTTATTGGATATTTCAAACTTTTTTTAACAAATCAAAAACTGAAAAATTGGGTCGTGCAAAATGATTCAGCCCCTTTACTTTCAGTGCAGCAAACTCTCTCCAGAAGTTCAGTGAGGATCTCTGAATGATCCAATGTTGACCTAAATGACTAATGATGATAAATACAATCCACCTGTGTGTAATCAAGTCTCTGTATAAATGCACCTGCACTGTGATAGTCTCAGAGGTCCGTTAAAAGCACAGAGAGCATCATGAAGAACAAGGAACACACCAGGCAGGTCCGAGATACTGCTGTGAAGAAGTTTAAAGCCGGATTTGGATACAAAAGATTTCCCAAGCTTTAAACACCCCAAGGAGCACTGTGCAAGCGATAATATTGAAATGGAAGGAGTATCAGACCACTGCAAATCTACCAAAACCTGGCCGTCCCTCTAAACTTTCAGCTCATACAATGAGAAGACTGATCAGAGATGCAGCCAAGAGGCCCATGATCACTCTGGATGAACTGCAGAGATCTACAGCTGAGGTGGGAGACTCTGTCCATAGGACAACAATTAGTCGTATATTGCACAAATCTGGCCTTTATGGAAGAGTGGCAAGAAGAAAGCCATTTCTTAAAGATATCCATAAAAAGTGTCGTTTAAAGTTTGCCACAAGCCACCTGGGAGACACACCAAACATGTGGAAGAAGGTGCTCTGGTCAGATGAAACCAAAATTGAACTTTTTGGCAACAATGCAAAACGTTATGTTTGGCGTAAAAGCAACACAGCTCATCACCCTGAACACACCATCCCCACTGTCAAACATGGTGGTGGCAGCATCATGGTTTGGGCCTGCTTTTCTTCAGCAGGGACAGGGAAGATAGTTAAAATTGATGGGAAGATGGATGGAGCCAAATACAGGACCATTCTGGAAGAGAACCTGATGGAGTCTGCAAAAGACCTAAGACTGGGACGGAGATTTGTCTTCCAACAAGACAATGATCCAAAACATAAAGCAATATCTACAATGGAATGGTTCAAAAATAAACATATCCGGGTGTTAGAATGGCCAAGTCAAAGTCCAGACCTGAATCCAATCGAGAATCTGTGGAAAGAACTGAAAACTGCTGTTCACAAATGCTCTCCATCCAACCTCACTGAGCTCGAGCTGTTTTGCAAGGAGGAATGGGAAAAAATGTCAGTCTCTCGATGTGCAAAACTGATAGAGACATACCCCAAGCGACTTACAGCTGTAATCGCAGCAAAAGGTGGCACTACAAAGTATTAACTTAAGGGGGCTGAATAATTTTGCACCCCCAATTTTTCAGTTTTTGATTTGTTAAAAAAGTTTGAAATATCCAATAAATGTCGTTCCACTTCATGATTGTGTCCCACTTGTTGTTGATTCTTCACAAAAAAATACAGTTTTATATCTTTATGTTTGAAGCCTGAAATGTGGCAAAAGGTCGCAAAGTTCAAGGGGGCCGAATACTTTCGCAAGGCACTGTATACAGTACCAGTCAAAAGTTTGGACACACCTACTCATTCAAGGGTTTTTCTTTATTTTTACTATTTTCCACATTGTAGAATAATAGTGAAGACATCAAACTATTAAATAGCACATATGGAATCATATAGGAAACCAAAAAGTGTTAAACAAATATATTCTTCAAAGTAGCCACCCTTTGCCTTGATGACAGCTTTGCACACTCTTGGCATTCTCTCAACCAGCTTCATGAGGTAGTCACCTGTAATGCATTTCAATTAACAGGTGTGCCTTGTTAAATGTTATTTTGTGGAATTTCTTTCCGTTTGAATGCGTTTGAGCCAATCAGTTGTGTTGTGACAAGGTAGGGGTGGTATACAGAAGATAGCCTATTTGGTAAAATACCAAGTCTATATTATGGCAAGAACAGCTCAAATAAGCAAAGAGAACTGACAGTCCATCATTGTTTTAAGATATGAAGGTCAAGAACTTTTAAAGTTTCTTCAAGGGTAACCACAGGAACCTTCAAGCGCTATGATGAAACTGCCTCTCATGAGGGCCGCCACAGGAAAGGAAGACCCAGAGTTACCTCTGCTGCAGAGGAAGTAGCCCAAGTAAATGCCTCACAGAGTTCAGCGTAGCCTAGTGGTTAGAGTGTTGGACTAGTAACCGGAAGGTTGCAAGTTCAAACCCCCAAGCTGACAAGGTACAAATCTGTTGTTCTGCCCCTGAACAGGCAGTTCACTGTTCCTAGGCCATCATTGAAAATAAATTGTTCTTAACTGACTTGCCTGGTTAAATAAAGGTTAAAATAAGCAGACATCTCAACTGTTCAGAGGAGACTGTGTGAATCAAGCCTTCGTGGTCAAATTGCTGCATAGAAACCACTACCAAAGGATACCAATAATAAGAAGAGACTTGCTTGGGCCAAGTTACACGAGCAATGGACATTAGACCGGTGGAAATCTTTGCTTTGATGAGTCTAATTTTGAGGTTTTTGGTTCCAACTGCAGTGTCTTTGTAAGACGCGGAGTAGGTGAACAGATTATCTCTGTATGTGAAGTTCCCACAGTGAAGCATGGAAGAGAAGGTGTGATGGTGCTTCGCTGGTGACACTGTCTGTGATGTATTTAGAATTCAAGGCACACTTAACCAGCACGGCTACCACAGCATTCTGCAGTGATACGCCATCTCATCTGGTTTGCGCTTAGTCCCACTATCATTTGTTTTTCAACAGGACAATGACACAACACACCTCCAGGCTGTGTAAGGGCTATTTGACCAATAAGGAGAGTGATGGAGTGCTGCATCAGATAACCTTGCCTCCACAATCACCCAACCTCAACCCAATTGAGATGGTTTGGGATGAGTTGGACTGCAGAGTGAAGGAAAAGCAGCCAACAAGTGCTCAGCATTTTTGGGAACTCCTTCAAGACTGTTGGGAAAGCATTCCAGGTGAATCTGGTTGAGAGAATGCCAAGAGTGTGCAAAGCTGTAATCAAGTCAAATTGGTGACTACTTTGAAGAATCTCAAATATAAAATATATTTTAATTTGTTTAACACTTTTTGGGTTACTACATGATTCCATGTGTGTTATTTCATAGTTTTGATGTCTTCACTATTATGCTACAAGGTAGAAAATAGTACAAATAAAGAAAAATCTTTGAATGAGTAGGTGTGTCCAAACTTTTGACTGGTACTGTATATTAATGGTACAGTTTCCCTTTAAATGAAGAAACATGCAAATAATCCTCTTATCACTGATCCTTTTTAGTGCATACCAACCTCCCGCCATTATTAGAGAGAGAGGTAGGGAGAGAGATTGATCCTACCTGTCCTGTCACATCCTGGATCATCCTGGGCAGGAAGTACTCCTCCACATGTCTGTGGCAGACAAGCACAATAATGCCATGTTCAAATCAAATCAAAGTTTATTTGTCGGGGACAGATATTTGCAGGTGTTATGGGGGGTGCAGCTAAATGCGTACATGTTATTATGAGTGATGTGAAATAAATGGATTATTGTCCTTTTCCACTTACCAAATCTGCTTTGACCTTAGATCAAAACATTTAAAGACATGCTCTGGTACTTTGGTGAATACTAAGTATTTTTTAAACCTCCCGCTTTGGGCTGGATAGTGTCCATATGTAGTTCATATATACATAATCTATGAGCAAAATTACTGTCTTCCCTAAATTAGCCACAAAATCCCTAGTTTGAAAGCAACTGTTTTTCTCGAAGCTGTGCTGTGCCATTTTCCTTAAATGTTCCCCTATGTGGCCCAGCCCCGTAGCAATTTGAGTTCTAGCCAATGAGCTTCTGCCCCTCGCCATTTGAGTGTCAACTATCAAGATGCACACACAGCAGAGCGAGAGAGAGCAATGACTTGGTGGACATATCTGAACATTTGTGGCACAGTATGCAATTTTCTGAGAATACTTTTGGCTTATGAGCCCTACTTTCAGAACTACTGGCTAAAAAGTATACACAAGTACCGGAGAATCTTTAATTTCCCTGTTTATCAAAGCATTATCATTATGTTCAGATGGTAGGCTTTCTTGTGCAGATTCTATGTTGATCACTAGTTTATTCCATGGTGAAAACCAGCGGAACTCCCGGTTTCCAAGACTTATAATGAACATTAGCCACAGCAACATACACACTAAACAGCAACATACACTGTTTAGTGGGGTGTGATAGTCCAGGAGGCAAAGAGAGCCACAACATAGCTGAAGTGCTTGTCAGATGATGTCCTGACAGGTGACCCTAGCAGCTTCCTGAGTACCTAGAAACAGTGCAGCAGGGTGTCTGACTCGTAGAAGTGGTCTGCACAGCCATACCCACTGATGACCAGGGACAGAAAGAGAGGAGGTTGAGGGAAAGTTCATGGAAATTCAGAGCAGGCATGGCCATGTAGGATGCTTATTATATGCACAAGCACAGAGCTTTATAGGAGTCAAATAAACAAAGACACACATTTCTCTAATAAGCTAAATGTGTGCTGTAGGCTACTCACTGTATACAGTAATGTACTCAACAATCACTACAGTCACAACTTCGATGAAGGAGATGTACTTAATAAATACCATATTTTCAGTTCTGGTCCCAATCTGTATTTTTCCCCTGAGACTTGGCTATCGCGATACCTAGGGATGAGGATATATCATTATTAATGTTAATGGCATGTCCAGAGTCCTGATTTGCAAGATGTGCACGCTATTCCAGCAGAGCAAGTAACCTAGTACAGTAGACTATAGGCTTATGAGTGGAATATCTATAAATCATCACTTTTTTTAACACCATATGACCTTTAAAACAGCCCTGTATATGAGCCCACTACAATTTAAGTTAAATGGACAATGCATCTTCAATTAATGGATTTTTTTATTCGGACTTCTTTGTATTCTCTCCAAGTTTCCGTCAAAATCTAGTGCCCGTTGTATCAATGAGCACGTAACTAATATAACCTTTCGTCCCATTATATATAATGGTGCAACAAAATATCCTTGTTGATGTTCAAACGTTGGAACCTTAGTCTAAATTCTCAAATTAGTTACTGTATCACTCGACACAATACTATCTGAGTTGCAACGTTGTTTCACTTCAATCCGGGCACTCCAACCACAAATACAACAATGAGACAGATATTTCACCGGATGTATAAATGTGAAGCATCCGCTTGGTTTTTCCACTCGCTCAAATAATGTACCAAATGTGGTAGTGAGAGGAAGCCGTGTTGACGGCAGTGGGAGAAGATGGAACGAGATGGATTTTGTGCCACATTCTGCTAATTTTCTCATCGATGAAACATTTGATCTCAATACAGTTCTCTGTTCCCAAAACTAGAACATGTTACGAACAGAGTGGATTCAAAACATTGCTAGAACGCGAGACAAGTTTCTAAATATTGCTAGAACACAAGTTTCAAAACATTACTAGAACGCGAAAATAAGATCTTGCTAACTCGTGCTTGGCTCTGCCCACCTCGCTTGTTCTGGCCAGTTAGTTATACAAATCATTGCTACTACTGCCCCTTCTCTTCATATATCTTATTAAAGAGACAGGTAACTCATTCACACAACCAGCTGCTGCGCCTCTGCTGTATATATTGTTTGAAAATATGCAGTGGTGTAAAGTACTTACGTAAAAATACTTTAAAGTACTACTTAAGTTGTTTTTTTGTGTATCTGTATTTACTTTAGTATTTATTTTTTGACAACTTTTACTTTTACTTCGTTACATTCCTGAAGATTATAATGTACTTTTTACTCCATACATTTTCCCTAACACCCAAAAGTACTCAATACATTTTGAATGCTTAGCAGGACAGAAAAATTATCAATTTCATGCACTTATCAAGATAACTACTTCTGATTTGGCGGATCCACTAAACACATGCCTAATTTGTAAATGATGTGTTGGAGTGTGCCCCTGGCTGTCCGTACATTTTAAAAACAATAAAATGGTGCCGACTGCTTTGCTTAATATTAGGAATTTGAAGTGATATATACTTTTACTTTTGATACTTAAGTATATTTTAGCAATCACATTTAGTTTTGATACTTAAGTATATTTAGAACCAAATACTTTTAGACTTTTACTCAAGTAGTATTTTACTGTTTGACTTTATCTTTTACTTGAGTAGTTATCTGTTTAAGGTATCAATATTTTTACTCAAGTATCAGAATTGGGTACCTTTTCCACCACTCAAAATATGTTGAAGAGTTATTTGGGTTTACTCCCAGGTAATGTGTCGGCTCTTGACTGTAGATTAATTCTTTTTAATGGCCCATCCATTCATGAGCTCATCAGGCGGTAGTGGCTTCAGGTCCGTGTTACCCAATCAGAGGTCGATATGGCAGTGTGGCGCACCCTACTGAGACGTTATTGGCTGTACGTTTACACGCATTTATTATTTGGGCGGAGCTGTTGTTAATATATAACCTTTTATTCGTTATATCGTAAACATCTGGGCCAAGAGTTTTCCCATAGGTCCTAAAAGTTGGTGAGTAGCCCACGAAATGATCTTTAATAAGACAGATCTATTAAAATGTCTGCTTATAATGTTTATGTAATTTTTCCGTCTATGATCCTCGACATTATGCATGGGCTATTGTCCATATGAGTTATGGCTTTTTCCGGAGGTGCGTTATGGCTGCGTTAAGCAATTCGTTATCAATTGTTTTGTGATAGCCTTTATCGATCGTCTATTTATGTATTCGATCCGTTGTCGTGCAGAATTATTGACAATACAATTTCAGGGAATTGCGGATATTTATTCAATAATCGGGTATATAAACAGCTGACGCTTGTTGTAGGCCCATCAGTAATTTTAAGTAACGTTAAAAGGGTGGAGAATGAAGTCTATGCTTTTTAGGGAACCCTTACTTCAATCAGTATTGTACACAACATTATTTGAGTGGTCTATGTGAATGTGTGAGAGCTGTCACTCAGCCAAAAGTGTCCTTGTCAACCTGTTCAACTGTTGTTCCCCTCAGCATTATCGTTGTCTCTGTATGTTGGAGTTGGTCCAAAAACGTATCAGCTGACATAACCTATGCACTGAGACCTGCTATTATCCCTGTGGGTCTGCTTTACTACTCCAGAAGCTGTTTGTGGACTGTTTTCTGTGGATTGTTACAGTACATGTGTAGGGCCTACTTCTGATTTATGGTATAATAATATAATAAATGCCATTTAACAGACACTTCTAACCAAAGCGACTTAGTAATGCATGTATACGTGATTATTTTAATGGAGGGGATGAGCAACATTATTAATGGGTAGTTTAATAATGGGGGTGGAAAAGTTTGTTAGCTTCTATGGTGTCTTTGAGCCCATGTAGTAATCACATACCACAGGCAGTTATGGTCTTATTAAAGTGTACGTACACATTTTTCCAATGTGTTTGATATGATTGAACACTTGCATTAGATTTGCTAACCTACACAACTGTATTGTGCTAAAACCTCTCATTGTAGAAGTATCATGCTCAAGTCTATTCACAAACCATGCATCATGTACAGCACCATCACAGAGTGTGTCATGTCAGGTCCTCAAGGACCCCAGATGTCCTTTGATTTCCCACATGACCTTATAAGGTACAGTGGGGTCTGTTATGTCCTGGTCATTACCATGACTCTCTACTCTCTCTCAGTCTCCCTAGAGATGTCTTCTGCAGTGGCCATGGAGGCCACCCGGAGGCGCCAGAGGCTCAGCTCTAACGGGGGGGCGTCTGAGACCACGGAGGAACCTGCAGGGCAGTGGGGAAGAGCATGGTAAGATGAAGCTGACCGGCTGTAGACCTATAGTCATTAATCCTCTACTCGGGTAACTTGGGTTCACGTGTCACTGGTTTCACTCTCTGTTGGTTCAGGACTGATTTGTGATACGATATACTTAAAGCTGCCGTCCGTAATGGTGAAACTGCCACATCCGTTTGCGATATCACAACAACAACGTAGTTAAAGCAAGCAACATCATTGCGCGCACGGTAGAGCAGCAGCATATGTACTGAGACTTGTTTTACACTCCCCACCTCTGCTTCGTCAACAGAAACAGCCATGGGGGGGGGGGGGGAGTGGCGCTGTTTCCCCAACTGTGGATTCCATATTTAATGTCCATTTTATATGGAAATTCATTTTTGTCAAGTCAGCATCCAAACACACAATACAGAAAACACTGGAAAGTTCATAGTCTATGCACACGTATTCACAGTCCCTGTGGCCTACTGTCTGACAATCGGGCCTACATCTGTCCCATGTCCCACTGTTGAGCAGCCTGATGGCTGTCGGAATTACATTTTCCCTGCTCCTATTCTTGCTGAACAGTGGGGACCTTGTATTTCTTTGGGAAGGGCAGCATCTCAAAACATTGGGCAAGATTGTGTGTGGGGACCTGCTTAATCTTCAGTCAACAAAGGTAGTATGGAAAGGAAGTAGACGTATTTGACTTCGGAAAATGAAACGACCAGTTTGAATCAGTTCACAAGCTTCCCGTTGTTCCACGCATTGTCTTTCCATTATATGTCTATTCCAGTTGTCATTGGGTTATGGGTCGCTGCCACTGAAATAAGTTAAAAAGTGACATACATGTTTTTGCCGTTGTAGCCCTTATGCAAAGCTCGGGTTAGCGAATGGATTCACGACAGAATTATAAAAATAAAAAAAAGGAAAAACTAGGCTCTCAATATTTATGTTGTTCATGCGATTGATTTGTGCTGCACATGGACAGCACGGGAGGCTGGGGGCATCTTCGTTGGTGTGGATGGGCTCGTGGTAATGGCTGGAGGAGAATAAGTAGAATGGTGCCAAATACACCAAACACATGGTTTCCATGTGTTTGCTACCATTGTATTTGCTCCCGTTTCAGCCATTATTACGAGCCGTCCTCCCCTCAACAGTCTCCGCTGATGGACAGTCACTACATGGACAGACAGTCACTAAAATGGCCTATATCATTCTTGTCATATAATCAGTGTTATTCAAATGAGCCTGTAATATAAACTGGTCATGCGTATCTTCTAAAGTGAACTCTAGCAAAGTTGTCAGAACATGGCCGATAGCGTTTATGTCAGATTAGATCTACAGCCTAATAATAACAACTCTCGAACAAATTAGAGTATCAAGTGTTTTTTTTAAAGGAAAAATTTAAGGAATGATTAATTATTATAAATGCTCCAATGATTATGCATTTGCACCATTACAACTCTGTATGTCTTTTCCCCCATCTCCTCCACACCTACCACTCTGTTAGGGAGGTGGACTGGTTCTCTCTGAGCGCTGTGATCCTGCTGCTGTGCACAGCTCCCTTCCTGGTGTTCTTCTTTGTCATGGTGTGTGACCAGTACCAGTGCTCGGTCAGCCAGCCCCTGGTGGAGCTCTACAGTGGAGAGGCCACCCTGCGCTCCATCTGGGACAAGGCCCCCTCCTTCACCTGGACCGCTGCTCAGATCTACACCGTCTGGGTCTCCTTCCAGGTAGGGCCAGAGAAGAGAGGGACATAGGCTGCGTTTACACAGCCCAATTATTTTGCCCAATTATTGTTCCTTTGACCAATCAGAACAGATAAAAGATCAGAATTGGGCTGCCACTGTATTTTTTTTAAGTTGGTGTAAATTGCATTTTATTATGGTTTATAGCGCCAGAATATTTCACAGATGGGAGTTCTGTGGAATGACACTGTTTCTCCATCAGGTGGTGCTCTACATGTGTGTTCCTGATGTCACTCATAAGTTCCTGCCTGGCTATGCAGGTGGGGTTCAGGATGGAGCTCGCACCCCAGCAGGTAAGGCACCTGAGAAGAAAAAAGTTGTTTTTGGAGATTTCTAGCATGAAGGATTGGCTTCTATTAATATTTACAGATATTGTATGTGCACAAAACCTCTTAAGTCTACCCCTTCCTTTTTCGAACATTCTGTTAAAAATCGCGCAACTTTTCAGCGTCCTGCTACTCATGCCAGGAATATAGTATATGCATATGATTAGTATGTGTGGATAGAAAACACTCTGAAGTTTCTAAAACTGGTTAAATCACGGCTGTGACTATAACAGATCGTGTGTTTCATTGAAAAACGCAAGAAAAACTGCTCTCTGAAAGCTAAAAATAATTTCCATAAGTCACTTTCATGGGTTGTTAAAAGGGGACAAAATTTAATATCGACCTGCATGCAATTCATACAAATTCCACACGATGTCGCCATTGTCGTCATTTTCAATTGAATTTTTTGTTGGAAAATCCAACTATCTGGATTCCGTTTCTTCCGGTCTCCACCAGGATCTTTTCAATGTGGACATTGGCAGCCATTGATTTGCAGACGAGGAGCTATTGAATATACATCGCCCTGTAATCATTTTGATAGATTATAAACGTTTACTAATACCTAAAGTTGGATTACAAAAGGATTTCGAAGTGTTTTGTGAAAGTTTATCGTCGACTTTTTTAATTTTAAAAAATGACGCAGCGTTTAAAAACAATGTTTTTTTCTGAATGACACAGCTTCCATAGAAAGCTATTTTGGGTATATATGGACCGATTTAAACGAAAAAAAGACCCAATAGTGATGTTTATGGGGCATATAGGAGTGCCAAGAAAGAAGCTCGTCAAAGGTAATGAATGTTTTATATTTTATTTCTGCGTTTTGTGTTGCGCCGGCTAAGCTATATCTTTGTTTACATCGCATTCAGGCATTTTGGGGTGTTGCATGCTATCAGATAATAGCTTCTCATGCCTTCGCCGAAAAGCATTTTAAAAATCTGACTTGTTGGCTAGGTTCACAACGAGTGTAGCTTTAATTCAATACCCTGCTTGTGAATTTTGATCAAGGTTTGAGTTTTAACGAGTACATTTAGCATTTAGCGTAGCGCATTTGCATTTCCAGGTGCCTAGTTGAGACATATGCGTCTCAAGTAGAATCAAGAAGTTAAGTGTAGTTGGCTGCAAACACTTGGCTCTGTTCCACCCAGAAGAACGACTGCCCCCTCTCATTGAAGCCACGGATCGCGGTACTGCAGGCAGGGTTTGCAGAAAACAGGATCCCCATTATAGTGAATAAAAAAATGGCAATTTTCATGTAAAAAATAATAATACTTGAAAACCGTTATGGTAACAATAATTGCTTCTAATACACTTGATGTATGTCCTTGAGCCGTTTCTTTTTAAATCACACACAGACAAAGTTATAAGGGTAATTTAGTTGCTAATGGCAGTCTGCAGTGCCCCGGTCGGCCTTCAACTTGAGTTACTCAATGAGAGGGAGCAGCGCTGAGCTGGCCTGCAACGTCACTTCCTGGAGTAGCTCAAACTGTGCATGTTGTCTTCATGAGACGCCATCTTAAACAACTGAATTTGGCTTGAATGTGTTGTTGAGTCTTCACATAGGAATGAATGGTGTCACGTGATTGATGGCTTTGTCCATGTGCAGTCATTGTTTCACCCCCATTGTTTGTTCTCTCCTAGGCCTCATAAACAAGTATGAGATCAACGGTTTACAGTCGTGGCTGATCACCCATGCCCTGTGGTATGCCAACGCTCAATACTTCCACTGGTTTTCCCCCACCATAATCTTCGACAACTGGATCCCACTGCTGTGGTGCACCAACATACTGGGCTATGCTGTGTCCACCTTTGCCTTTGTCAAGGCCTACCTCTTCCCCACCAATGCAGAGGACTGGTGAGGATTATATGCATCCAATAGTATGTTAGGATATTCAAACTTGTCACTTGCATGTAATATTTCATGAAACTTGTCACTTTGGGCATAGTTAATCTGAATTGCCTTTATTATTTTCCAGCAAATTTACAGGCAACGTCTTCTATAACTACATGATGGGCATTGAGTTCAATCCCCGCATCGGCAAATGGTTCGACTTCAAGCTCTTCTTCAACGGGAGACCTGGTATTGTTGCCTGGACTCTAATCAACCTCTCCTATGCAGCCAAACAGCAGGAGCTATATGGCTATGTGACCAATTCTATGATCCTGGTTAATGTGCTGCAGGTGAGACACTCCTCTCCCTTTACCACTAGATGGCAGGGTATGTTAAGCGAGTGAGCTAGCTAAACTAGACCGTAGAGTGGTAGCTTTGACTGAACCAGTTTAGGAAAGCTTGGCCTCCAGTGAATGGCTACTGATGTAATAGCTACTCCTCCAGGCTATCTATGTTCTCGACTTCTTCTGGAATGAGGCATGGTACCTGAAGACAATTGACATCTGCCATGACCACTTCGGCTGGTACCTGGGCTGGGGAGACTGTGTGTGGCTGCCCTTCCTCTACACGCTGCAGGTAAGTCACATCATCATAAAAAAAAAAAATGAGTCCGACACCCAACACAGAAGCCGCTGCAAAAAAAATATGAATAAGTAATGGAAATTATAGATGCATCGACGTGCTTCTATTATACTGGCTGAGTTAAATATGGCTGTGATGCAGTCTTTCTTGTTTTCTGTTCAACAGTGATGACATCATACTGTATGTTTGGCATCATGTCTCTTTCTACAGGGCCTGTACCTGGTGTATAACCCAGTCCAGCTCTCCACAGCCCATGCTGCTGCTGTCCTCCTCTTGGGTCTGGTGGGTTACTACGTCTTCCGCTCCACCAACCACCAGAAGGACCTGTTCCGCCGTACCGAGGGGAAGTGCTCCGTCTGGGGCAAGAAGCCCACCTTCATTGAGTGTGCCTACCGCTCGGGTGACGGCGGCCTGCACCACAGCAAGCTCATGACCTCCGGCTTCTGGGGCGTGGCACGCCACCTCAACTACACGGGCGACCTGATGGGCTCGCTGGCCTACTGTGCAGCCTGCGGCTTCGGCCACATTCACCCCTACTTCTACGTCGTCTACATGACCATCCTGCTGGTGCACCGCTGTGTGAGAGACGAGCATCGCTGCAGCAGCAAGTACGGCAAAGACTGGAAGCGCTACACGGATGCAGTTCCCTATCGCCTGCTGCCTGGGATCTTCTAGAGTCGAGTCAGAGGTTGAAGGAATCCCTGCATCCTGAAAGAAGTTTAACAGAAGAAGGAGATGTGTGTTAAATGGACTGTTCACATTCCATGGGAAAGACGTTGATGACATCTTGAGCAAAGTGTGTGTGTGTGTGTGTGTGTGTGTGTGTGTGTGTGTGTGTGTGCGCAATCCTCAGCTACTCTCAGAACTGCTCTCACCGGTGCCTAGAAGCATTTCTCCGTAAATGTTGATACTATGGTACATATCTATGTTCTATGGTACATAGATGCTATGAGAAACTCTGCAAAATGGATTTCTAATTCAAATCTGTATTTAAGTGTACTGTAGTCTAGCAACGTGAACATCACATAACCATACAGTTGCACTTAGTTGGCGTTGGTCAAGTAACTACAGCTACAAGTGAGCAATAATCTAGATGTCTTTTGACAATGCACTGTCGATGGCAAATGTCTCTTCTACTTAGGGGTCAGCCCAGCGTTACATGAAACGCTAGCAGCAGACTGGTATATTATGTTCAAGAAGCAGCTACAACTATACAATGATTGTTCCTGCTAAAATACATTTTTCTTTATTTCTGTCAATATATTTGAGGTACCTGTTATTTTAAAGTTTTTGTGCTAATAGTGCTTTTACTTTATCCAACAGTCTTTTTGACATTTGATTTCAGTTGTTTGCCTTTTTTTTTTTTTTTTTAACCTCATCTGCCTTTCCTCAAGTGATAACTTAGAAAAGTAAATAAACCTAACATGGTGAATACATTTCTGATTTCTTTACTTTGATTCCAACAATTATTAATTTTTTTGTCCGTGTTTGTGCATTGTGTGTGTGTGAGTGGAGGAAATGACAACGACAGAGGTGTCATTGCAACATCACAGAGTTGTTCCTGTGGAAGGCCACCACTTCCTCCTGCTGTGACTGAAGAGGTTGATCAGGCCTCCCGTCTCTCACGCTGACCTGCCTGACCCCTTCCTATCATCACAGCTGCCAGCAAAAGAGTTAAACAAACACAGACGGTTGGAGCTGGATGTGAGGCTGATGTTAGGCTCTGACAGACAAGAGGAGGGTGAATGTGGAAGTGGTGGCTGGTGGAAAGACCCCCTGGAGTGGGTATAACAGTGATCACTCACTGGTAAGGGTGGTGGTTGTACTAACGTCAAGAGTGCACCCTTCACTTCCATTTACTATTTCTTCCTCTATTCTCTGTTCTTATGTCTCCCTAATCCTCATCTTTCTATCCCTCTCTCCCGCTCTAATTTAAAGTCACCTCAAATCTGACATTCAGCAGCAGGGGGCAGTAGAACACAGTTTGTGAAAAAATCTAATTGATGCTAATTACCACTGTTTATAGTTCATAAAGTTCTTAAGAACGTAACGTTAGGATAGCCTGAACATGAGAACGGTTCAAGAGTTACTTTAGGAGAGTTAATATATGCTTATTTATATAGTTATAGTTGATACCATTTTTTAAGAATTGGAAGATAGGAGAGCCGGAACATGCGAGAGTTGGTTTAGTGTCTCTAGCTTGAACGTTTGAAGAGTAACTGTTGGCGAGTTATTTTATGCACATTTATGTAAATGTATATAGTTATAGTTGATAAAGCTCTTAAAGAATTTGAAGTTAGAATATGCCTGAACTTAGAGAATTATTTATTTATTTTACCATTCAAGTCTACGCGCCTTTTCTCCCCCATTGAAATGTATTGGTAGCTCATTAAAAATATTGTTATAGTTCAAAAAGTATAAATGCTATCAAAAATATGTTCTCAAGCTATCTAGTTCGGGGCCGTCTGTACGTTTTGAAGTTGGTTTTCGTGTTCATGGAGTAAGTCACTTAAAGCTTTGGAGTGGGCTAAAGAAATCAAATACTAAGAATATGAGTATGTAAGAAATCTCGAGTTGTGCTTTTCCTTCAGCAAGCATTAAAGACAACACAAAAGATCCAAATAATTCACCCAGACACACGTATCTTTACTCGTTCTTCACGCAGACTTAGACAAATAAACACAGAGCGCTCATCTACTCCCTCTTCAGTCATTCACATACACACGTACTCAATCACCTCTCCCATCCCTTTTCACACCGACACAAATAAACAAACACGGGACCCTAATGTCCTATCCACAGAAACACAACTACACAACTACTCCCAATCGTGAAACTACACACCATACATAGACATTCACCCACCAATGACCAATGATGATAACCAAGGGGGAGAAGGGGGTATTTCTCATTCGAATAAATGGTCCATTACATAATGTAAGCACTTGCCCAGAGACTGCACCACACCACTGATAAGATGCTTCACAAGGACAATAATGGACGTAAGTCAGTTAAGGTAATGGAATATGCATCGATTTCCCCTGTCTTTATTCAGAGTGAACCCAATGTACAGCAAATGCATTACATTGCCTTAGATAGAACAAAATTGCTTTTCTTTTTTTAAATGAATGCCAGTTAGAGGATGACTGAACTGAAGAAGAAGTGATAATGCCACGACACCAGATTGAATATGACATTATTACTAATGTCCTAGTATACATTATTGATTCTCATTATTACTAATGTCCTAGTATACATTATTGATTCTCATTATTACTAATAACTTAGTATACATTATTGATTCTCATTATTACTAATGTCCTAGTATACATTATTGATTCTCATTATTACTAATAACTTAGTATACATTACACACACACACACACACACACACACACACACACACACACACACACACACACACACACACACACACACACACACACACCCCAGCCTTGTCTCCAACTCCTATCCCATGTCTAACCCTAGCACCAACTGTATCTCCAACCCCATGTTCAACCCCTGACTCTCTGACCCTAACCATAGAACCTGCTGTTACACCTTAACAACTGACAGTGTTAATAATCCCAGGAGAAGGCTGCACGGTAAGCCAGGAAGATGGAGGTGTGGAGATGAACTCATTGTGCTCAGTGCAGTTGAGAAGTATTCGATACTGATAGGATGTGATCGTGCTGTAGAACTATACATGCTGTACTGTATTTAGAACTTTCCCATGTGCTCTGGGAGTTATAGGCAGGATGTTACTGTGGAAATACATCATCAGCTGGACAGATTTCCTGAATCTCTACTAATATGAAGAAATTCAAAAGGAGTGGCAATTTTATTTTTCCCTGGACATTCCCATCCTGACAGTACGCAGACACCCTTATACACAAACATTTTCATGTACGTACGCACGCACACACCCTGACCCTGACCTTACCCAAATCCCTCTCTGGGGAGGCCTGCAGTCTGAAGTAGTCCATTAAACTCTGATGGAGGGTGCAAGGGATGGGCTTCTCTGCCATGTGAGGCTTACTTGACATTTGTGTGGTCAGCATGTGTTGCGTTCACATGCAATGCTACAATACTTCGCTTTTCCTCAGATGTTTCTTTCTCCATTCTCTCCCTTGGTCCAGCAGCATTAACCCCGTCACAAATAACTCTCCACCCAGCAGGGAATAGGTGGGGGAATATCCTGTGGGAGGAGGTCGACACGTTTGGTTATCTAGGAGACGAGCGGGCGTTTGGCCTGGATTGGGTGTGAAAGGGTGGGACGGGTGTGTGGGCAGTGGCCAGCTGTCCAGGGGGGCTGGGTGGTAATACAGCCCACGGACCCGTTGCCAAACTTGGCAGAGAGCAGGCAGCAAGGTCACCCTGTCATCCAGTTCAATCCTGGCAGACAGGACTGAGCCATACCCACTGCAGAGAGACCTGGCCAGTGATCCACATGCAGGGCTCAGCCCATTCCAGCGGTTAAATGGGCTGGTCTGTACCGGATGTCATTATCGAACGAGCCACCGAGTAAAGTGCCTCTTAGAGCGCACAACTTTAATGTCCTGTCTTTAATAAATCATTGGGGGCGATCATTCTTCCATTAGACTCAATCACACATGAAATTAATCCAGACGATTATACTGCACACGATACCCAGTTTATAACGGCTTAGGTTAAGAAAGCCTCTTGACTTGCCATATTATCGATAGTGGCCTTTGCGTGACCATTTCAGGTTTGATACAGAGCCAGAGAGATTCATGCCAGAATCAGTGCTGGATATAAAGAGCAAACATGTGTGCATTCAGAGTGGATATATCCACTTAAAGAGCCTGAAACTGATCCGTAGAGACTCCCTAACCATGTAACCTCCCAATCTCTCCACCCACCTAGCCGGCCGCTAAATCTTTTATCCTCTGTCATCCATTTATTTCTACCCCCTCTCTTTCTTCAGCTCTCCACCTTATGTTTGTTTTTCTGTCTATCGGGTCCCTCGTCCTCTCCCCCTCTTTCTCTTTCGGGCTCCTTTCCTCTATAAACCTCAATATTTCGTTCCTTTCTCTGCCAGTCCCCCTACATGTTCTCTTCTTCTCCATCTATTTCTTATGAGATGTGGTGGAGCCTGGGCCGGGGTGAGAGTTTCTTGCCGCGTCAGCATTTATTGACTTACGTCCACATGAGGGAAGAGGTTGATGATGGATGGATGATAGTAGCATGATTTCCCCTTCATCATACTCTTGGTGACATGCCGACAATTGGTCATGCGGATGAGGATTCAGTGGTCCGTGTGGAGGAGTGTTGAAGATCAAGGGAGAGAAAGGAACTCGTCTGAATGTGACATATTTCTATCTAACAAAGCTAGAATAATCACATCTGTTGCGTGCTTCGTCCCCCCCCCCCTCCCCATCCACGCCCCAGTTGTTTGATCCGAACTACGCTAAAAGCCTAACACGGCCAATCCTGATGCCCACCCCCCAACCCACACACCCAAACCACATGCACACACAATGCCTTTCTCCCAGACTCAGCCCTCCACACCCTTTCCCAGCCACCACACACACGCACACACACACACACACACACACACACACACACACACACACACACACACCTTCTTTACTGTTGCCGTCAGCAGCCGCAGTTCCTGCTTCCTCTGGAGCATCGGCAGTAGTGGTGCTGCTTTGAAAGCTTTCAATGGCATGCAGAGTTTTTTTTTTTGGGGGGGAGGGGGTATTTTTGATCTCTGATGTGACCCACTTCTGACTAAGCTGTAATGTGAGTGTGTGAATGTGGGTCGAACGGAGAAAGCTGCTTTAACACTCGTGGTTGACGGAGGAAAAAAATGAAGAAGAAAAAAAATGCGCTGAGTGGAAAAATGAGTCAACTATCTACAACGGACTGTTGACAGTGTTTTTGGGGGGAGAAAACGTCAAGGCTGGAGGATGAGGCAAAAGACTGAGGGGGAGAAGTGAATGAGTGTCCTGATACAACAGGGACT
Organism: Oncorhynchus clarkii lewisi; assembly: GCF_045791955.1. Taxonomy (NCBI): domain Eukaryota; kingdom Metazoa; phylum Chordata; class Actinopteri; order Salmoniformes; family Salmonidae; genus Oncorhynchus; species Oncorhynchus clarkii. Next base: position 56,889,358 of record NC_092152.1, read on the forward strand.
CTATCAAAGATTTATTCATTGTCCCACTTACAACAACAAAAAATCCTTCTGGCTAGTGACGCCGCGACTGCCCATCAATCTATCAGGGATAAAAATCTGTGCGTGTTGTTGAGCCCCGGTGGGCAAGGCGGTTGGCAGTCTGGGCAGAGCAAAGCCCATTCTTAAATACCATCAGTCAATGTGACGTGATATATTCACTTTATACGGGAGCTGTTTTTAGCCATACTGAATGTCATTGGCTTTGTGACTGATACCAAAGCTACTGGAGCCTTGAATACACTAAAGTCAAAAGCCCCCTGCTCACCTCTCTAAGCACACAGATACAGGGAGAAAAACACTCAGCTAATGTACAATCACACATACACAGACACAAAACACTCAAATACTGAACAGACAACATCCAAGTCAGCCACCCCAATAGCAGACTCTTAGTGGTCATGATATGTGCCTGGAAAGACCCCTCCCCCCCCCCGTTTCCTCCAATTTGGCTCCATGCCAGAGGACCGAGGCCTGTGCCCGGCTGCTCTCTCCTTTCCCAGACAGAGACACAGACAGGGCTAGAGCCCAGGCTTTCCTGTGAAAGGTCCCTAAATGTACATAAACCCCGTTCCCCCCCCCCCCCATCTCTCCCTCTCTGTGGGCCACTCTACTCTATTGTTCTACAGTCCTATGCCATCCTATCCTGAGCATGGTACATCCGACTCATGGACTAAGCTGCATCCAGACTTTTAACGACAGCATTTTGCAACAGGCCCTATGTTGAGTTGTGTGCTTTGGCTTTGCATGCATGTGGAACGGTATAAATCCGCTATATATCCTCAGGTTCGTACGAATATTATTACGCCTCAGTAACAGGGTGGAACATCTGCCTGCAGCTTTCCTGCTTAGTGTGTAAAATTGAATTTGGCGGACTTCTAACAAAGCATGTTTCTGATTTAGTCATGAATTGTAGATCAGAAGTGGAAGTTGACCAAAACGGGGGGTGAAACAACACTCTAACAATGAGAATAAAGGCTTGTTGTGATTCAAATAAGGATGTCAGTCCTGTGATGAGGCAAATTCAATAAGGAGAATTGATGGGTCTGAGGCCCATCAGAGAGAAAAGCCAAGCAAAGCTATCACTAATGAGACCAGCATTAAAACTAGAAGAGTGGGATGTGTGTGTGTGTGTGTGTGTGTGTGTGTGTGTGTGTGTGTGTGTGTGTGTGTGTGTGTGTGTGTGTGTGTGTGTGTGTGTGTGTGTGTGTGTGTGTGTGTGTGTGTGTGTGTGTGTGTGTGTGTGTGTGTGTATGCATGTGTGTGTGCGTGTGTGTGTATGCGTGTGTGCGTGTGTTTATGTGTGTGGGCACACGTGTGCGTGAGTAATTCCACAAAATAAGTGCCTTTTGCGTCCCTTTGATAGTTTAAGTAGAAATATAGAATTTTAAAAGCCTGTCACTGTATATTCATGTAGTGCCCTTTAATACAGACAACATGGAAAATTCATTAAAGCAGATTTTAAAAATATGAATAAAGACTTGCTAAAGTGACAACATTCTGTCCCTCTGTGCATCCTGTTTGACTTCTAGGAACAATTAACCAACTTAATCCCAACATTACATTGATTCAAGTTTTCACCAACATTGAAAAGCCCTAGTAATTACACATCAACCCTGTTATCCATAGATAGACAGGCTGGAAATGCTTAAACATCTTCAACGTCTTTGTGAAGCTTGCGCTCAATTGCCCTTCCTTGTTGCACACACCAGCGTCCGTTCCCCCTGTCACAAGGGGATTTATGGGTAATTTGAGATGAAGTCGTCAACCCTGTTACGGTCAACCCACTTACCTTATTTTGCACTACATAGGCACTTACTATAGAATTTTTGGTTGTTGTTGTAACTCTTCAGATGGGAAACATGTTTTTTATTAAGTTGAACATAAGCTCTTTATGACAGAATGTTAAAACTAGGTGAAATAAATGTTTAAAAAATCACCAAGTTAAACTACTCAAAAGGCACCTAATTGGTGGAACAACCCACATGGATGTGTGGGTTTATGTGTGTTTTTATAAGTGCCTCAGAGAGTGCTCTCTGGGCCTCTCTTTTAACGGATGGCTGCCAGTATTCTGGGTAATTTCATGACCACACATTCTCCGTCCAAGCTTCCCCTGGTGCCCTGCTGTTAGGCTGGATACTGTACACACTGCATGGACCATGTGTGTGGATAAGTGTGTGTGAAAGTGTGTGTGTACAGTGCATTGAGAAAGTATTCAGACCCCTGACTTTTTCCATATTTTGTTACGTTACAGCCTTATTCTAAATTTAATTAAAAAAATGTTTCTCCCCTCATCAATCTACACACAAAACCCCATAATGAAGAAGCAAAAACTGATTTTTAGAAATGTTTGTACAAAAAAAACAGAAATATCAATATTTAATTGGTATTCAGACCCTTTACTCAGAACTTTGTTGAAGCAACTGCGGTCTCGATTACAGCCTTGAGACTTCTTGGGTATGACGCTACAAGCTTGGCACACCTGTATTCAGGGACTTTCTCCCATTCTTCTCTGCAGATCCTCTCAAGCTCTGTCAGGTTGGATGGGGACGTCGCTGCACAGCTATTTTCATGTCCTGACTAGTCTCCCAGTCCATGCCGCTGAAAAACATCCCCAGAGCTCGACGCTGTCACCATCATGCTTCACCGTAGGTGATGAGCGGTGCCAGGTTTCCTCCAGACGTGACGCTTGACTTTCAGGCTGAAGAGTTCAATCTTGGTTTCATCAGACCAGATAATCTTGTTTCTCATTTTTTGAGAGTCCTTTAGGTGCCTTTTGGCAAACTCCAAGTGGGCTGTCATGTACCGTTTACTGAGGTGTGGCTTCCGTCTGGCCACTCTACCATAAAGGCCTGATTGTTGGAATGCTGCAGAGATGGTTGTCCTTCTGAAGGTACTCCCATCTCCACAGAGGAACTCTGGAGGTTTGTCAGAGTGACCATCGGGTTCTTGGTCACCTCTCTGACCAAGAACTCTTCTCCCCCGATTGCTCAGTTTGGCCGAGCGGCCAGCTCTAAGAAGAGTCTTGGTGGTTCCAAACTTCTTCCATTTAAGAATGATGGAGGCCACTGTGTTCATGAGAACCTTCAGTGCTGCAGAAATGTTTTGGTACCCTTTTCCAGATATGTGCCTCGACACAATCCTGTCTCGGAGCTCTACGGACAGTTCCTTCGACCTCATGGCTTGGTTTTTGCTCTGACAGGCACTGTCAACTGTGGGACCTTGTCTAATCAATTGAAGTTACCACAGGTGGACTCCAATCAAGTAGTAGAAGCATCTCAAGCATGATCAATGGAAACAGGATGCACCTGAGCTCAATTTCGAGTCTAATAGCAAAGGGTCTGACTACTTATGTAAATAACGTATTTCTGTTTTTTATTTTGAATTTGCACAAATTTAAAAAAAACTTGTTTTCACTTTGTCATTATGGGCTATTGTGTGTAGATTGACGAGGAACATGTTTTATTTCATCAATTTTATAATAATACTGTAACGCAACAAAATGTGGAAAAAGTGAAGGGGTCTGAATTCTTTCCGAATGCACTATATAGGAAAAGTGAACTGCCGACAATAAAAGAGGAGGAGAGCCTGGCGGCCTGACTGAGTCCAGAACCTCTTGTTATCCAATCACAAGCCAGAGATGCTGCTGGCTGCGGCTCACTGCCAGACTAGGCAGAGTCCTCGCTGTGTACTAGATTAACTGACTGACTCTGTGAGCTGCAGGAGCTCTGAACATCGAGGGAACCTCTGCCTCAAAGCACAGTGAACTGACGTGAGGGTATTTTTTTGTTATTCATTTGCTTTCTCCAAGAGTTAAACACCCTCTTTCTCTCTCTCTCTCTCCCTCCTGAACTATCTCTCTCTTTCTCTCTCTCTGTTTGACAGGCAGCATTACTGGTCTGTGAGAAATGTGTTGTCTATATTTGTATGGTATTAAAGAGATATTTCAAAGCCGTAAACTAGATGCTAGTGTGGCACTGACATATGTGTTTGTTACTATATGTGTGTTTGTTACTATATGTGTGTTTGTTACTATATGTGTGTTTGTTACTATATGTGTGTTTGGCCGAGAAACATTATCCCCCAATAACATCTATAAGTACATGAGTGTTTGCCTGCAGTGTTTCTGAATCCCTTTTTATAAAACTTGGCTGCTAGCTCGGTGGAATTCCTGATGCACGGAGAGAGCTACAGTACGGTTTGTTACCAGGGCCACCCTCTGCCTAACAAACAAGACTGTGCCATAATTAGCTCTGCATGGGCCATCTCAGAGCTGCGATGATGGGGACAGCCATGGAAAACACATCACACACTGCCTAGCTTAGCCTTATGGGGTGTGACGCCTCAGTGGCTGGGATTTACCATAGCGATGTGTTCCACCCCAGACCTCTGTCTCCTGGTGTTTGGATTGGACCTGACTGTGATGTATTGTAGTGTGGGTCCCTGAGAGGGTTAATGGACACAGCAGCAGGGTGTGGCTGTGGGTGTGTGGCTGGAGGGAATCTCCACTGCCGTCACCCTCTCAGTCTCTCCACACAGCCAAGCCAAGCCATTAGCTTTGCCCATGACCGCTCATCATTGCGTTTTACGATGTGCTTAATTCAATGTTCTGCTGTTATATCGCTCTGTTCAAGTTTTTCTCTCTTTCTCTGCCCTCTCTGGAGGAGAACTTTTCTAACTCAACTTTTCAGAGAATCCCTTTCTACCTCTCTATCCTCACAACGTGGTTATGATAGTCCCCAGCCTCTTCTTCCGTAGGCTCTGTACCAGCCATGCATGCTTATCGGCTTTTATAGCTCCAAGCCAAG